>NC_081145.1:26014388-26314388 GCF_958295425.1 Solea solea
TCAGACTTTAATCTCAGAATTCAGACTTTTTTTCTCAGAATTCAGACTTTAATCTAAGAATTCAGACTTTAATCTAAGAATTCAGACTTTTCTCAGAATTCAAACTTTAATCTCAGAATTCAGACTTTTTTTTCTCAGAATTCAGACTTTAATCTCAGAATTCAGACTTTTTTTTCTCAGAATTCAGACTTTAATCTCAGAATTCAGACTTCTTTTCTCAGAATTCAGACTTTAATCTCAGAATTCAAACTCCTCCATACCCCTGGTATCACGCATCATATTGCAAGTGTAAGTGTCAGTCAAAAATAATTGTAATTAAATATTAATTCAAACTTAATTTGTTGATTTGCTTAATTATTTATCATTTAAAGCTAATGATGCATTAAATCACCAATCAGGAATGAGGATATAAAGAAGAGAAGAACAGGAAGAGGAAAAACAAACAAACAAACAAATCCTCACCATTATTTCTCAGTATTTACATTCCCTCCTCAAGTGCCTAACAGGACTCGTGAGCAAAGACGAGACAAATAACCGGACGTTAAGTGAACAACTCAAACTAAAACATAACGTCGTGACAAAGAGTGGAATAACATAAAAGTCATTTTTCCATTAATGTTCGCAGTAATGAGCTCGGTTTGGCCGACGCTGAGCAGGAATAATGTGTTTGCGTTAAACTGCAGCGCCGTAATTCAAGTCTATTCTCGACAGCGTGGATCAACAAGCCTCCCCAAACTCCGTCTGCTTTGTGTCTCCGTGTCAGAGACTGTGACGATAATTAGCAGATGGCTGATGAGTCACGAGGCGAGAGAGGGAAAAAAAACAACCAGAGTCTTTAACAGGAAGATCCTTCATGTGTCCACAACTTTGTTTGTTTGTGTCTCTGCTGTCATTAAAGACAGCGATACACTTTAATTAGATCAGGTGTTCAAAGGCTCAATTAACAAGTGTAATCTGACCTGCTTTTTCATCTTAATGCCTCAAAACGTCAGGATCAAATCACAATAATCAACACTGTCTTCACGTTTGTAAGTGATTTACTTTGACCTGTCACACACCAGAGGATTTTCAAAATCTGATTTTAAAAACGTGGGAGATTCTTTAAAAAAGTATAAAAACTTTGAGAACCACTGAACTAGATGGTAAATTAAATAGTTTCATCTCACACACGGATATACAGACAGTTTAGATTAGATAAATAGTTTAAATTGCATGTTTATGATTTATTACTTTATTTTTTCTCGTTGTAACACCACAAATGTCCCATCTTGGGACTAATAAAGACCTTATCTTTTCTTATCTTAAGGTGGGGTTCAATGTTAAAGATCATGTGTCACCAAAGATCAATTATCTTTCCCGATTAGATTTCTACAGGCATTCGCTCATATTTCACATATTTGATAATCAATAGCTGTAGTTAGTGAGCAGTAAACTGAGATTCCATGCACTCGTTTAGCGTCATCGATATCCGGTGATGCTTCCCGGTGGTAAAGCGGTTAGCACAGTCACCTTATATGTTATAAGAGGATTCTGGGTTCAAATTCCAGCTCCTGGGTTTTATGGTCTGAGAGGCTGTTTTTCTTCTTCTCCAGATTAGGTGTAGGATTAATGTTCAGAAACCGTTCAACGAGATGAATCAGCATTTTCTCTTGGCATTTTTTTGAGGAATCTTGGCCAAAAATTTGTGGTAAAGTTGGACAGAAAGTTGGCAACGACAGCGAGAAAGCACTCAGGATGACAGAAGCCTGTAACCCCAGCAAGACATTTGTACTTTTGTTCTTCGTGGATGTCTGTGCTTTTCTATCTGTGACGAACCAGGACACGTTTTTAACCCTCAAGTTTAAAACACAAAAAAAACTTACTAATTTGTTCATAGCGACAAAAAATGGCACCTTCCAAAAAACTGCTGTAAAAAAATTAAATATTCATATTCTTTTTCCATTTTAAATAAGTCAATACTTTAAAGCTACTTCAGCCTAAATATACATATCAAATATTACATTTTAACCCCCCAGTCCAGTATATTTACACAACTCCACTTACAACAAACTACAGTCATTTTCATAAACTACATTTCAAGGAGAATATGATAATAATAATTATTATAAGGCCCTGCGGTGGGTCAATGCTTTTCTGACGTAGTCATGACTGTGCCCCCTGCTGTCTGAGGACAGCATCCCAGGTGTGTGATAGGACGTAAGATATAGGTAAAAAACAAGGGAATAAAGACACGTCGCATGGAACATCACGTGACCCTTCTGAGGAAGACAGCACAGGAAGATTTAAAACATTTTTGAGTACTTTTTTTTGCTCGGGTGTGTTTATATCACTGGTGTAAATTAAAAATATATATATGTATATATCATTTCATCTGATTGCCTACAGCTCGTGCTAAAAAAGGACTATATAGTCCATATATTATACAGCCTCTGAATATGCGTTTTAACATAGTAATACAGCTTAAATTCACTGAATTCACACATTAGATTTGTACTGGGGGAAATAAACAACCCTTTGATTGATAAATCATAACAAATTCATAAATTACTAGTGTTTAATTTATGCTGATGCACTGTTACAGACAAAAATGATCTGCTCCCTGATAACATTTCCGTTTCCCGCTTGCCAAGACTGAGTTGGTGAAGGTGCAGCAGCTCGTTGGACTGAGGCGAATCAGACGAGGAGATGCTGCTTCTGCTGTAAGTGCAAAGAGTAAACTAAGTGCTGTGAAATGATGCAACTCTCTCAGAGACACGTCGACGAGGGGGAAAACCTCCTGCTGCTGCTGCTGCACAAAAGAAAGAATATGCATCGCACGCAAACATCGCTCCAGTTACTACGCCCGTGCTTGTGTTCCACACAGTCAGATATGACGCTCACTCATGCATGCTGCATGTAGATGTGAATGCATAATGTACGTCCACTAATGCACTAACACACACACGTTCCCTGTGGTTTGCTGTTTCAGCATCTCGGGAGCAGAAAAGTGAGGAACGCAAAGACACAACCTCGACCAATTAAACCCCAATTACGTTCCCTGTTGTCAGTTCCACCATAATATTCCCTCACTCCTCTTCTTTTCTTCTCTCTCGTCCCTCCTGTCAGTCCCTGCTCCCTCCTTTCTTTTCTAACAATTCCCTCCTCTCCCCTGTTAGCATCTCCTCTCTTTCTCTCACTCATTAAAACAGTTCTCCAGTCTTCTCCCAGGAGAGGAGGAGGAGGATAAAAATAGCTTTTTCTTCAGCTTGTGCTCATTGGTTTCTTTGCTTTACAGCCTGCATTCTATACATCAAATACAACTACAGTCTGTGTCCCTTTCTCCATAATAACTTTCTTTCCCTCCACGTCTCTCTCCATCTCTGTAGTCGACTAGCGCCTTGACACACACACACACACACACACACACACAAACGACTGATGCTTTAAACACAGTTTGCAGCTGTGTGAGTTCTAGTCACACACACACACACACACACACACACACACACACACACACACAGCATTTAACACATTTATTAGACCGCCTGTCATTAAAAAACTTTGTTTAAATCTAAAGAATTCTATTGCTATGTATTTGCCAAATAACAAAGTGAATTCATCTTTTATTTATAGCCAAATATGAGCCGGCTCACTGGGATTCTTCCTCTCTGAGGAGTCAGAAATTAATCAAGCAGAACATTCAAGTACTAAAACTAATGTTTCTATCCAGGAATACAAGTAAATAACTTGTAATTTGACATCTTTACCAAGAAATAATAATGTGCTTTTTACTATTTGTTCTCATGGTTAACAATAATATTATATTGTAGCATTGGTTAAAGAGCTTCTATACATACTGGTGTATTAACCAAAAGATTATTTTGATAATTAACAATGCTGTTCATTTAGGGCAGCTCTGGCTAAGCACTGTACATCATGACGTTGCAGTAGAATATGGAGACAGAGCTGCTCTGGACAAAATAATGTACTTGTACTCATTTTAAGGACAATATTATTATTGCCGTCCAATCTTTGCATATTGCAACCAAGGCTGAGGAAGCTGCTGTGTAACATACAGTAATGAAACACAAATATGCTTAATTTTGACAATTACAGTAAACTGAAGTGCACTCTGACTGTCACAGTGGTCGTTAAATCCAGAAGTCTCACACCTTGACATGAGTTATTACAGCACTTATGAGTAATAAACGATTATTAACTCTTGTTGAACTGTAACTGCGAATAACTATTTACATAATACAACCATTGTGGACAAAACTGAATTTACGCCGACAACCGTTGAAACCGGCACGACAGGGATTTCAGCTGATGAGCTGCTCGAACCAGACACGTCCGAGGGAGATAAAGCATCTTTCTCTTCTTCTTTGGTAGGAATGCGTCCTACTCCCTGCATCCAGACTTGTACCGCCACCTGATGGTGAAGTCCGATACTACAGGACTCTGACGCGTGAGTATACCAGGGTCCGCAAAATCTGTCACGCAATGCATCACGCAAATGCAGAGAAGTTTACCAAGTTGGAGAACAAGCAACGGAGTAATAATCATGGATGGCAGGGAAACACAAGCACACACACACACACACACACACACTGAGGGAAGAGCGAATGGCCATCTGGATGCCATGAAAGCAAAGCTTTTCAGGCTGTTTCCTCATTAGTCAAATTCTATTTTTTTTGTCAAAGAGTCACAGTCGTATGAAAGAAGACCGTGGTGAAGAGGGACGGAAGACGGAGCCGGAAGTGCTGTTTAGTGAGAGGAGCGATGGATGAAGAGGAAAAAAGTATGAGTGATGCCAGAGGGTATAAACAAACCACTCACTGGCACCGCTCGAACACGGTTAAACAAACTTTCCCTTTGTGAAAACTCTTTTATGTGCCGACATGCTAAAAATACAGCAACTCCAGCTCAGTTGACTGACAGACGAACACAGACAGACAGAGAGAACAGAGACGACGACTAATCTCGCTTCTGTCTTTAAAAACAGCAAATCTGTCTGAAAAACACTTCACTTAGTGGATTTAATTCTGCTCCTTTAAGTACAAATGTGTGAAAACGCCTTGAAAAAGTGTCTCATACGATGGAAATTTACATAAACACACTTCATGTGGAAAAATCTGTAGAGCTGACTTTACTCAGCACGCCACTGTATTTTAACCCTTTAACACCTCAAAATGTCTTCTTTTTTTTTTTGCTTATTTTAACCATAAAAGGGCCAGAAAATGTCCTGTAACTAAGTGCTTTTGCCCATTTTGTCAGTTATTCACAATTAACTGCATGTTCAAATAGTGTATTAAGAATTTAAAATGAAGAGAACACTCTGTGGTTGTACACAAACACCAGATTTTTTCGTGTGGTAAATTTGAAATTTGAACAGTTTCAATCCTATTGAAAATAACAATTTGTTTAAGACTGAGCCAAAAAATGTAAAACTATGTACAGGTGTTTTTCAAACTCTCTCCTCTCTGGCGACCAAGACGCTGATTCGCCGGCTTCCTGCAACCGTTCCAGTGAAATGTCCTCAGTCAGTCAAACGTGTCGTCTGCGATAAGCGTTAAAGTGTTAAAGGGTTTATGTATAAATCTCTGTTTTCAAAGCCAGGAAACCACCACTGATTCACAGATCCCACACTTTCATCTGACCCATATACCACACTGACCACTGCATCCCCACATGTTGTGAACAAAAGTGAACCAGAAAAGGAAAGATTTGGCCCAGATATGTTGAACGACAGCCAGGTGACTTTCTTGCTCACTTTAGACTCACATCCACATCAGCCAGTATCACAATATCTCAAAACGTCCACAGTAAAGCTTCAGTTCCGCGATCGTGCCACATCTTTACCAAAGGTGACCCATATCTTGTCAGAGGACATCGTCCAGGTCTGTATCTATTATTTATGACATGGCCCACTTCAGGATGAGCCTCTGTTTAAAGATATTCAGGCCATATTTGCTGCCATGTCACACGTGGGCACGTTAGCTCTTACTTCCTTGTTTTGTCTGGGATGAAAAGCCGACGGTGCCACAGAAGTGACCCAAATACATTCTGAAATTCTGCACCAGCAAAAAGCAGATTGTCCCTGTAATAAATAAACCATAAAAATCTATGTATGTCGAGATTAAATACTAGATTAACAGATTTACATTTTTCTGCATTCTCTCTTGTGATGTCAAGTAAATCACATCACAGTCTGTGTCCTCTAAAACTGGATGAGGACTTACAGGTGAGTCAAACATTGTACAGCATCTTAAATTAGATTGATTTATTAACCCTTCGGTATACTTCTCATTACCGTAACTCCTAGACCAGAGGTCTCAAGTTTGAGACCCTCTACCTGTCATTAGGGAAGAACCTCAGGACTCATGACTGTCCAATCACAGACGAGATTCAGCATGTGTCACGCGTTTGTGAAGTCAGCTTCACAAACAGCTCAGTATTGTAATTCTTAAACGGTTGAATAACTGCCAGATATCGATATGTTGGAAAAAAGGGGCAGAAAGAACTCACTCATTGAGCATTTTTTGACAATGCTGTAGAGCCATAAAATCGGCTTCATTATCTTGACGGTGAAAAGAGGGTTAAACTTGACTTTCATAAAATTAAGTTGCAATTCATACATCAAACGTGGATTTCTCAGAAATGTGTGGTTTACCCATTTGAAATACGAAAGAAACTTGCTCTAAAACACTTGAAATAGCACGACATGTCAATCTGTAATAGTTCTCAAACAGAACATTATATTTTAAGGCTTTCCACAGATTTGTGCGTGTTTCTCTCCAGAGAGAGGGTGTATGGTGAGTGGATGAATTCACTCACCGTCTTTGTCGGCTCTTCTGAATATCTGTGAACACAGAGAGAGAGAGACAGAGCAATCAGTGTCAAAGTCAAAGTATGGACAGTGAGCTGCAGCAGCAAGAATGAATAAAGGTTTTACACTCAGTGACAAACATCCAGGTCTGTGTGTTCAATCATTTCATATGAATGTTCTTGTTGGGACACTACAAGAGCCTCCCTAACCTTAACCTTAACCAGACTACCTAACCCTAACCACAGTTCACATCTTTGGCCTAAACTTAACCAGTTGCTCAGAAATGAGATATTATGTCTCATTAAGGACCAGGTTTTTGGTCTCCACAAGGCCTTCTGGTCCTGACAAGGTCAGTGTCTATGCCAACACAAAGTGCCAGTTCATTTGTAGCTTGAGTGAAAACTTGCAGTCTCTCTGTGAAATTGAGAGTGGCAGGTGTGTGTGTGTGTGTGTGTTTCAGAGTGTTGACGACGACACAGACGAAGACGGAGTGAAACACATCACAGAGAGAGGAACGTAAGAAATAAAGAGAAATGAAAATGAAAGAGAGGGACAGACGGTGAGAGGGAGACGCGGTGGATTGTTGTTATGATCACTGAAACAAACACGAACAAAGAGAGAGAAGTTTCTTTCTTTCTTCTTTTAGTTTTTGAGACAAGGACAAAAGCTTCATTTCACCCGTCACACCTGCATGAGCTGCACGGCAACATTAAATTGTCATTATAGATATTATAGATATATATTATAGATAGTTCAGTTGCAGATATATGTAACTGAATTATAGACATCTCTAATTCCAGTTTGAGATATCTACAACGTTATTATGACTCGTCATAATTCAAGTTCAAGATAGGTTTAATTTAATCCTCAATGGAAGATATCCACGTTGCCCTAAAAAGAAAAAAGCTGTTATCTACAGCATTATTTGAAACTGGAATATGAGATATCTACAATTGCAGTAATAGATATCCACAACTGAACTGTAGATATCAAAAATGACAAAACCCTCATACACATGCAGTTTGAATCTTACTAGTAAAACAGAATTACAGATACAACTGTAGTTTTAATGAGTAAAAAAAACTTAATTAAGGATATCCTGGACGTCATTTTGACTAGTTAAAACTAAATCAGGATAAAACTGTAGTTTTAATGAGTAAAAAACTTAATTAAGGATATCCTGGACGTCATTTTGACTAGTTAAAACTAAATTACGGATAAGATAACTGTAGTTTTGATGAGTAAAAACTGTATTACGAAGATTTGTGGCTGCAACACTTAATTGATTCAATCGATTTAAATTAATTATTAAAATAATTGGCAACTCATTTAATAATCAATTAGTTGGGTTTACGTTATTGCAGGTACAGTTGCTACCCCCTAATGTGGGGCAGTAAGCCAACCAAAGCTGTGGTAGTAAGGTGGATGCCGACCGCCGTAAAAGAAGAAGAAGAGAACTAATGCCACGCCTTGTGTAGATCACGTGACGTGATTCTGGAAGAAGCATTTTAAAGATGGCGGAGGCGGACACAGTATAGAACATCATTAGCAGAGAGAAACTTTATCACTCATCACTCATTAGAAAGTGAACTTGATATTTGGCCGCAGTCATGTTGAGTTTTTTTAAACTGGAAGCTCAGAGAGAGGCGTCGCCTGTAACCAGGCTCCTATTGGACGATACCAGCTGTCAATCACACTCAGGTGAGCTGTACTAATGATGCAGGACGAATGAGCATCTATTCTTAAATCCTGATTGAACACTCAGTCACAAGAGTTGAAGCTTTTACAACATATTATACTGGATCAATTCATTGAACATATTAATTAGAATTTGTCAATAGTTTTAAACAAAACCGTTCATCAAATCAATTCATTCATTAAGAGAATGGTCGTCCGGAGCGTTTGTCCACGGACAGCAGTGAAAACAAAGCGTCTGACAGCTGTTTGGATCCAACTCAGCAGGATGCAACGGAACAAGAGAACCTCATAAACTCATCTCAGGATCATTTTCTCTACAGCTGTGTGTGTGTGTGTGCGCGCTGTAAGACGATAAATAAGCGGTGTATTTAGGCAGAGAACAGCAGCAGCATCTGAACAGGCTGACGAGAAAATCATTAACCGCTGAGATGAGCGGCAATCTTCCCACTGACAAGCTGCTCCAAATTGTTCTGCTTTCCAGCTGCACCCTGGGGTTCACTCCACTCAAGCCACAAGCGTGTGTGTGTTTATGTGTGTGTGTGCAAGTTGTAAGAGAAACAGAGAGTGAGAAGAAACTGAAATACAAGAACAGCAGAGACAGTCAAGGAGACAGAGACACAGAGAGAGGGGAGATGTTGTATGCATCTGCCTGCCTTATTAACAATTTATGTTCCTTGTGTGTGTGTGTGAGTGTGTGTGTGTGTGTGAGTCAGGAAGAAGACAAGAATATGGAGGAGAAGAAGGGGAAAGATGAAAGTAGTTCAAAAGAGGAAAACGAAAGGTGCTTAAATGGTGAAGATGAAGGAGAAGATAGAGACACGAGTGAGCACAGAGTCTAGTGAGGAAGATGCATGCACACACACATACACACACACACACACACACACACACACACACACACACACACACACACACGGAGAATCCCGATGTCAATCATATTGAAAAAAAAGGTTAACATTTCAAAGGTCAGGTTGTGAAAATGCCACAATAAGTTCACTGCTGATGACAGGGAGGGGGGGCAGAGGCTCCCCCTTGTGGCGATTTAAGTAAATCATCAGAATTGTAGTATGCTGGTGAGCGAGACAGTCGCATTAAATGTCTTGTTGCGGGGAGATTGGGGATTTGTCTACACTGCCCCCTACTGTCTGTTAGCGGAACACCAGCCTTGCAAGACCCGGAGTCTCGCAAAAGTCTCGTCGTGAGAAACACAAATTGTTTCATGGCTCTAGCCTGGTATCAGCTGTAAGAACAAGGCAGCGAGAGTGTGATTTTAGTCGTTGGTTAACATCAAATTCAAGGACTTTCCAGGACCATTTCCCTCAAATTCAAGGCCCAAATGTGCAGCTTAAGATGGGACGGCAACTTGTAAGAGACCACTTCGCCCCATGATGGCGTCCTCTTTTATTGATTTGCAGCGCGCTCTGCATCTGGATAAGTGATTTCTGAGCTTGTGGGTCAACGTCAGTGTTTGTCATTTTCTTTGGTGAGACAGAGAACTTTGGAATTTTAATTTCCCAGACGCGTCGTCATTTGCTCTCTCTTTGCTTACTCACTCCTTGTTCTGCACGGAATCTCACGTCAACGACAGAGAGAGACAGTGGATCGTGTCCACAACACTGCGAGTAATTATGACTCTGAACGTTGGCCTCGTCTTACAAACAAGTGTGTACATCGTGCAATGCAGGGCATGAAACAGTAGCTGGCGTCGTAAAAAAACAAGGGGAGACATTTACCTAAATATCAACATAACTTCTTTCCTGCACAAAAGTCAAGCACTTTCAATGACCCATGTCTATTTAGGGCAATTTTCAAAAACATTCTAGGGCCAAATTCACAAACTTTCAAGGATTCCAAGGACCCATGGGAACCCAGATTTTTCTAAGTGGAAACAGACGTGTGTAAAACTGCTCACTCTTCTGCACCACAGTCCACAGAGAGAATCAGGAGTCACTTTAGAAAAGCTGAATAATGGAATTTCAAACACAGAAGTCACAAAATATCACATTTGAATGAACTGATGGAAGCAGCAGTGGGTCCACAGAGCTCCTGTGGGCTGTGAGGTGTATAATTTACCTCATTCCTTTACAACGGAGTTTCTGAAACCTGGTCCTCTGGGACAAACATGGTCCTGCATGTCGAAGGTGTCCCCACACCTGATTCAAATGGTCAGCTCATCAGTGAGCACCGCAGACGCCTGATAACGACTCATTTATGTGGATCAGGTGTCTTAGAGCAGGGAAACGCCTTCAACATGTAGGGCAGTGTTTGAGAAACACTGCTTTATAAAACAGAGTTAACCATCTATCGAATTGTTCTTGAGGAATATCAATAAAATGAGGGACTTGTGTTGGGCTCACCAACATGCAGTCCTAGTGATTTATGTTCAAGTGCCACAAGAGGGCGTCTGCATTTGTCCAGTCATTCCTGTCACAGCTCAGCCCACAAAAACAGCAAAAGTCGTTTTTCTTTATCTTTTTATCCTGTAAAATCAACACTTGTTTCCTAACATGAGTGACGTTGTCTCATCTTTTTTTCTTTCTGTTTCCATAAGCTTTCGAGATATTTGCGCACATTTCTAAAAGCGTATGGATGCAAACTGGGTCAAAAGATGAATTAATGTGAAAATAATCACCTACATTAGAAGTGATGTTTCAAAAAATCATGTTACTAACTTAGCAAAACGAAAAGGTAGATGATTAAAATAAGGTTTTACATTTTCGAATCTTTACTAAAAAAAAAGAAAAATCCACGCTAACGTTCAATAAAGTGAGTTCGTTTTTTTAAAAAATAAATAAATAAAAAAAATAAATAAATAAAGGATTTTTATTAACAATTATGCAATAATATCGTGGACCGCAGTGATTCTGGGGAAGCTAAAATGCCTGATCGGGTCTGTGCGTAATTGCGCACTGCACTGGTCAGTTTGTGCTGCTCACCGGACTCTCACACACACCCAGACCCGGTCACACTGAGTGACTGACCACACACTGACCACACACACATGATCCACACTCACATCCAGAATCACGGAGATGCCTCTGCGCGGCTCCGGGGCGAAGAACTGCTCCTGCGCCACGGCCACGTCCTCCTTGCTGGAGGCGTACTCCCGGCTGGAGATGTTCTTGTTGTCGCTCATTTTGGTGACGATCCAGCGGACGAGCCCGTCGATTCCACCGGGCTGAGCGCCGCTGTTTCCGGACTGCGCTGCCGTCGCGGACTCGCTGTCCTGACCGGCCACGGGGTTCGGCTGCAGCTCGCTGGTTTCCTGGGCTCGAAGTTTGGCTTGTTCTTTGTTGAGCAGTTTGTGGACTCCGTCCCTACAGTAACGCGCTGCCTGCTCGCACATCCTTTTGCTGTGGAGCGCTCATGCTGCGCTCTATGGGGGAGAGAGAGAGAGAGAGGGGAGGAGAGAGAGAGGAGCCCCCACCCTCACCTCCCTCCTTACATCACAGCACCCACCCGAGAACACACCCACCATCCTGCACAGCAATACCACCTCTTGAAAACACATTATACACTATTATAATACTAATACTAATACCAAAGCTCATGGGGACAGCTTTATTCAAATCAATTTTGTATTGTCCCACAGAGGACATTTTATCTTGGACACAGCAAACTATGGTTCTTTGTTTTATCAACGTTTATAATAATTATTAAAACTTTATTGGAAAATACAGCTTTAAAATCACAGACTTTTCAGATAAAAACTGTGACTGTTTGTTTGTGTTGTGGTGTTTTTTTTACTGTATTCTCTGTTCTTATGATGAGTGTTGTAATGTAATACAGTACAAATACTTTGTTACTGTACTTAAGCACAAAATTCACATATGTGTACCTTACTTTATTTATATTTTGAGCAACTTTTACTTTTACTCCACTACATTACCTCTAACTCTCTGTTACTACTAAATAAAATCAGTAGAATAAGAGTTGGTATTATGGTCTGTATTTACATAGTCTTTGCCTTTTTAGTCTTGACGACAGTTTTCATCCACTCACATGCTGCAACATGTAGTTAAATGTCTTGCTCAAGGACACATACAGACTAGCAAAGCCAAGAATTGAACCCACAACCTTCCAGTTGAAAGACGCCTCACTTTTATAACACTTTTACTTTTACTTCTAAGACTTAATATATCAGAAAATGACTTAAAAATAACCGTAAATGTCTTTTACTTAAGTAACATTATTTAAAAAATGACTTCAACTTCTACCAAAGTCATTTATCACCTTTAAGGTACCGTATACAAGACGTGTAAAAGAATTAGGTCACGCAACCCCAAGTTATTAGAGCCACATAATGGAGATTGTCCTACTCTTTCATGTGGACAAATATCTGCTGTGAAAAAAAGGTCTATTAAGCCAGGTTTGTTCAAGACGCAAAACAAAACAACAAAGCCGATGATTCCCTGAGACTTTTACACATCACTGTATATGTGCAACATGTAAACTGAATTGACTGAATGCTCCTTTACTTCTGGTCGGCTGTCGCTAAGGAGAAAGTTGGACTTTCTAAGTTGAAGTTAGATTTAAAATGGTCTTTTAGGTGGCTGTTTTAGTTGTTCAACATGACATTAACTGTCTCGGTAACTTCTGCAGACACAGACTGTAGAACATCTCTGGCATCTGTGACTGACAGCTTACCAAAAATAGTCGAGTTGGTTTATTTAAAACCAGGAAGAAACTGTGCATTTGCTCAGTTCATAGTTAATGAATATTGCATCTGGCCTGAAAACATATTAAACGCAGTAAAAACAGACCAGTAATCAGAGTAAAGTGATGGTGCTTATCAAAAAACATATTTCCTGAAAAAAAAAAGGAGTTTAAGACTGTTAGAAATACCAGCAGTGCTTTGGCGACAGAGTTGCAGAACAAATTGGAGCTTGAAATATCAAGTCAGTGCATGGATGAAAAAAAAGGCCAAAAACCAGATCTTCCAAGCTGCTGCTCATTTACAGAACAGCCTGGATGGTGATTGACCTGCTCAGGCTCCAAGAAACAAACACACAGGTGTAAACACTTCTGTGATCACCTGCAGATGGAGAGAGAGAAAGAGAGAGAGAATAAATTAAGGTGAAAAAAACTTCAGAAACTCCAGTGTTGTTTTTCTAATCTTGGTAAAGGGGATTTTTTGTTTTGGGACAATATGAAATTTCACTGCATGTTTGGATATTACAATAATAAAATGTGATTAAAACACTGAAATCACTTGACCTCACATATTGTGTTGCCTTCTTATATGCTGCATTTTCCAAAAATGGTGTAGATAAAAGTGGTTTTGTGTCTTGTTTGATTTTCTAACCTTCATGTGGTGGTGGGGAAGCAGAAGCAGGAAACCAGCATTTATGTCAGTGGGTAACCATCACTCTGTGTGTGGAGATTAGAGCCCTGAAAACAACGTGAACACATTAGACAGTGGATTAAAATCTTGTTATTGTTAGATTTGCTTTTCTCTGATTTGTCGCAGTGGGAGGTTTTCGGCCCACAGGCTCTGTGTGACTCCGCAAGAACGATCAGAGGATTCACTTTTGGAGTAAGAGGAGTGTTTTACACACAGCGACACACACACACACACACACACACACTGTCGCCTCAGCTCATCATTAGAGCTTGGTAAAAATGTGTGTTTGTGAGTGTGTGAGATATGACAGATTTAACCTTTGGTAATGAGCATCACCCCTCAGCTTTGCCCTTTCAGCTCAGTGTAGTGTGTCCTGCCTGTAATGTGCTGTGTCTCACACACACACACACACATACACAGATGTGGACAAATGACTAACTCCTTTTTTGTAGTAACAAACACACACACACACACACACACACACACACACACACACACACACAGAAGGAGAAATCCAATTCAATTTCATTATTATTAAATATCTTTGCTCATTGCTGGCTCACTAGAAGTAGTGAGAACACTTGGACATGAGCGCCCTCATGTGGACACGAGCGTGTCATCACAGTTAACTGGATTTATCTGTAGTTAAATACTCACAGTCTCCTGCTCCACTATCCATGGTACCAATCCCACCTGTCACATAGGGCGAAAGGCGGGGTCACAGGTCCCTGGACAGGTCCCCGACGCCACAAATTCCTGCTGATTCATCATAAAACTGAATAATACAATGAATAACAATCAACTCTAACTACATTAACCTTGGGATGTGTGTGTGTGTGTGTGTGTGTGTGTGTGCATGATAGATGAATCAAGGCTGTAGCTTTTTAAGTGATACAGCATCAGCAAAGCGTACAGCAACCTTCAAGGACAACATAGACGCACACAGCACAACCAAACATGACTTAAAACAGTAACAATACTTTTTTGTGGATGGATTGGACTGGACTGGAGGTGTAAAACAGTGATGGTGTTGAACCAATGTTTTGTGTCTTTTCAGAGAAGATGGTGAAGATGGTGAAGACCGTACATCTACAAGCAGGATCTAGAAGAAGTTTCCTCGTGACCACAAATCGAGTTGAGACTGAGGGAAGAAGCACGGGACGCTCTGAGAAGACGTAATATGTGTAAGACAGTAAATCAAATCCCACAAAACACATAAAATCAACAGCTTTAAACATTTGGTAGGTCCTGCAGAGAAGGTCTTGAAGGCCCTGACAAAAAGAGAAACACGTTCATCTGCAGAAGAGCGTCATTTATTTAAAACAGAACAAGCTTGACAGAAGTAAATGTAGTGCATGTTACACTTTTCCATGATGTGATGAAGCGACTGAGGAAAAACTCTAAGACAAAGTAAACATGTGTATGATTTGCATGATATGACTGGTGGATTTCACAGGTTTACTGGCAGCAGCCGTGGACGGTCAGCAGAGGGTGTAACAGGCCTGAAAACTCCGCCACCACCTTTGCCTCAAAGAGGGGGACACAATGACGAGGCCAGAACTGGACCTGAACGTTACAAGAACCACCATCGGCTTTCAGGTTCAAGTCACCTCTTGGGTTCACTGTCAGATCCTGAGGAGGAGAGGAGAGGAGAGGAGAGTTTTAAACTGTAAAGCCTTGTTTTGTGTGTGTACTTAGGGCTTAGGGTAAGGGGCTAGGGAATGCATTTTGTCTATGATGTGTGTGTGTGTTGTTGTTGTTTACCTTTGGATCCACTGGTGTGTTTGTCGTGATCATCAGAGTGAAGGAAACGTCTGAAACGCTGCGATTGATCAGGCGCACTTGTCTCTTCACCTTCTGACCCAGCGTCACAGATTCCAGTTTAATGTTCCTCTGCAGCGGATTCTCCACTTCCAACTGGCACAAAATCACACACACACACACACACACGGGATAATTAAAACTACTTGTTTTTGAAAATGTGTCACTAAAATGAGTATTATTGATAAAGACTGCTCATTTCTTTTTAATATCGCATGCATTATAGGACAATTAAGGCCGCTGTGAACTCCAGGAGCATTTTACGTCTTATGATCACCTTCAACTCGATGCCTTGTCCTTCTATCTCCACTTGTTTTGTGACACAGCTGTTGAAGACGAACGTGAGCTTCTTGTAATAGCCACGCGTCTCCTGAGGACAGAAGTCGACTGGCATTCTCATCACGCCGCCGGGGGGCAAAACGTCCGGCTGGAAGTTGGTCCGCAGGCAGGAGGATTTCTCAAACTGGCACTGGACACTGATGAAGATGGGAAGCACGAGAGTTTTTAAGGTTTTAAACTCACAAAAACAAAGTAAAAAAAACACATACAGAAACACACTCTCAGACAAACCTGACATCCAGTTCGCCTTTGTTGCAGATCATGAGAGTCTGGGACAGTGGCACCATGCCAGGACGGTACAGGAAGCACTTGCCAAAGTTGTATTTGGTGAAGGAGAACTCGAGGTTTGGTGCCTCAGCTTTGCCTTTAACGGCAAAGGTAAATGTCGGTCCGTGCTTTATCTGAGAAACATAAAAATACAGGATTGAACTATAGCTTTAACAAGCCGTTTAAAAGGTAAATGATTTGTTATTCTTGGCTGCCTCTGTAAACTATGAAACACCTATGACTCATTCTAAGGCTACAAAACCAAAACTTCAATTAAACACATATAAAAACTTGAGTTGTGTCTGGGTTTTGAAAGCAGCCAGCAAAAGCAGAATAAACAAATACATAATATGGATTAATAAAGGAGACAGAGGGGACAAGGAAAACAAAGCAGAGTGGGATGTGAGGGGAGGGGCAAGGAAAGTTTTTATTTCATTAAAGTTATTATTTTTTTTATTATTATCTCTCTTCCTTTCCCTTTTTTCTCTTTTATTTTTGTTAAATTTTATACAATTTGCCATTTACTAGCATCATTAACCATGGTGTGTGGGTCATTTAACCATAGTGTTGTATTTTAAAATATACAAACTATTATATTCCTAAATGTTACACACTGGACCTTTAAGGCTTCAGGATGATGAAGTCAAAGTCTTGTGCTAAAAATAACAAAATCTCAACAGTTTTTTGGACTTATGTTGACAGCAGTGATCACCTACATTGATACTCATGAGGACGTCGTGGAGAACGCAGTTCGCTCTGGGGGAGAAGACGAGTGACACCTCCCGCTGACTTCCAACGATAATAGAAGCACTTTTCGGTTTCAACTCCAAGTATCTCAGCATCTTACTGGGACCCGTGAGGTCAAAGTTCACCTCCACGCCGAGCCTCGCGATGTTGGTCACCAAGAAGTTCAAGGTGGACTGCTCGAGCACGGACACCTGCAGATGAAACAAGACGAGCGTCACGTTTGAACCCAACACGCGGGAGTCTGCACGTCAGTGTGATGCTGTAAGGAGAGTGTGCTGACAACGCCGAAGTCCACGGTGTCTTGGTGATTGGAAGCGATCTCTCGGAGGCTCCCGTCCGGCTTCTTGAGTTGAACCAAAGCGTTCACGGGGAAACAGTCGGCCTTGACGGGGAGACTGAGAGGCTCTGACCTCCTCTTCACATTCACCACCAACCTGAAGCTCATGTAGCCCTCGCGGCACGGTGTGAACAACACGGTCAAGGGCAACCTGCGCCAAAGAGTTGACGAGAAGAATGAGTCCACAGGGTTCTTGCTGCATTTACAGTGATAAATAATTTGTTTGCTACAGTGATATTAACTTCTGTTGAGGAGCCACTATGCCACTCATGGGCAGCACAACGAGGCTGGACATCAGGGCTTCACAGAGAAGAGATGACTGCAGGACTGAGAAGGCGAAAGGCTCCTCCTCCACGTTCACCAGGAGAACCGACTGCTCCACTTGACGACCTAAACACACACACACACAAACACATTTAAAGCAGAACTATGCAGGATTTTTACCCAAAATAAACAGTGTCAGAGTCATTGTGATGGTTAAATGAGCGATGTATCTACTGCCCCCTATTGTCTGGTAGTGGAAAACCAGCCTTGCAAGATCAGGAGGTATTGCCAGAAACACAAATGTGCTTTACGGCACTGCGCAAACATCGTAAGATCAAGGCAGTGATAGCCTCAATTTAGACGTTCATCACGGCAGAAAAAAAAGAAAAAAGAAAAAGGAAAGCAGAGAGAACCACTGTCGTCAGAGGAAGTGACTGTCTGACCGAGCGCGGGGCCACACATGACTAGACATTGGACCGGCGTTTTTCAAATACCTCTGAAGAAGGAAGTTGTGAGATTCAGTGGTTTGAAATTCACTCATAAGCTCAAGAGCAGCTTCTTTTTTACATCTTAGAAAATGTACAGTCGCCGAGATCAGCAATTGAGAAGCACTGCTGTAATTTAACATTTTCAAACCTTGTATTTTGTATTGTTTTAATTTATAAAAGAGTAAAATGAATACCATTAATTTTCCTCATTAAGGCTTACTAACTTAGTAACAGTGAAGAAGAAGAAGAAGAAGAGACACAAAAATGTAAGTAATGCCATATTACAAAGACCAACTGTCATAAAACACCAAGAAACACAACAGGTTTACAGCATTTTCATGATCATTTGTCAGGAAAATTACTCATGAAAGTGAAATTCACCTGTTTTATTTACAGTATATACTGAAAATATGACACTAATAAATGCAAGACTTAAAAAAACAGGATAATGAAAGCCCAAACATTATCTTAAATAAAACAAATAAATCAAAAGTGGTTGTAACAGAGCTAGGATTAAATAAGTCTAGTCTCCTCGACTCTTTGGACATGAAAATACTGTGTAATACTTTTACTCGTCACCTACCAAGGATCAGCTCCCCGAAGTCGAGGTGTGGTCTGCTGAGATACACGAGAGGCTCTCTGGTGTTTCCCACACACAGGAAGGGCGTGGACAGCGACAGAGTCTCTGTGACGAAGCTCCAGTACGATTCGACCACGTCCAGCTCCTCAACCACGTATTCAAAACACATCTACACACACACACACACACGGAGAGAATGATATTTCAGGGGATGATGATCAGTAAAAGAGGAAGAAGAGAAGGAAAACACCAAAGAAGAAGAAGAAGAAGAATTTACAGGAAAAATGAGAATTTGCTTGAAAAAGATGCTTTTGAAATCATCTCAATCCTGCTTTTCTGTTTTCATGTAAAAAATATTGTATCAATGTTGTCTACGTACATGTGTGAACACCAGGGGTCTCAAACTCAAACGACCAGAGGGCCACTGAGCTTCTAGTCTGGATAGTTTTGAGAGAAAGCAACTGTTGGTCGATTTGTGACGATATTTTGCCAAAATTCAAAATAAGTTGTTTTTTTTTGCTATGAACTGATATATATAGTTTACAACAACTGCTGAATACATCTACTGAAGACGCTTCTCCTCTGCAGACACATGTCAGTGATTGAAGCTTTCAAACAGGAGAAGATGTCATCGGGTGGTTCCCGACTTTCACTGGGCATTTCGACCCTTAACCACCCCGTCCCTATGGTCGGTGGGTCGGCAGTTGCTTCCAGCTGTCCCTGCACTGATGGACCAGGTGTCATGTCCCACCTTATCTCCACCTTGTCTCGACCTGCATCTCCTCCTTTCTCCCGTGTCTACCTCCAGCATCCAACACCTGCTTCCAATCCACTCATCAGCTCAGCCTTTATATTTCCTGTCCTGCAGTCACTCATTGCCAGATCATAAGAGTCACCTCTGTGGTAACGTCACGGCACTCCTGAAAACTTTGCCTACTGTAGCGTCTAATCGCTGCTTGCTGTTTCCCTCACGTTTGTTAACCCTTTTTTAATAAACAGTTAAAACTGCCATGTCTCCTCGCCTGCCTGCTCTTGGGTCCTAAACTGATTCGTAACACCAGGTCCTGGTACTTTTTAATTATCCTCTGTGCCTCCTCGGACCCCAGAGGACAATATGAAGGCCTCAGGGACGTTTGGATGACCTGGGGACAGACAAGTGTCCTCCCCAGATCCACTCCTTATTTCTGAAAACATGATTTATGCTGTAAAATTAATCTGTCACTTAATATTAAGTGGTGGGCCACATGATATCAATTGGGGAGGGCGGGGGTTTTTGAGACCTCGGGTGTACATGCACGCACACACATTCATTTTACGCCTTCATTTGTTGTTAATATGATAAAATACTGCATTATAATAATGTAATAGTTTTGTGATCACAGTCGAGGCAAATTGTCTTTTTTTGGGTGTATTTTATTGTGCATAATAAATCAAATCAAAGTACAGCAGGTTAGAGGGAGACGAATGAAAGCAGGAAGAGATTAGATCAGATGAGCTGTGCTATAACAAGATTACATTAAAATGAGATTGGATTAAACAGAGGGACCAGCGCAGTTAGATACTGATTAGATTTAACAATTTTAAGGTGGGGACACGCGGAGAGATGAGGACAATGACAGTGAGGGAGTAATAAGATGGAAAATGAAGAGAGAGATGAGTTGAGGTGAAAATGAGGACAGACTGCAGGAGAAACGGAGGAGAAATGTTTTTACGAGATAAGATAAGTCTTTACATTACCTCCACTTTCTTCCCGGGCAGGATGGTTCCACGCGGGGTGAGACAGCGAAATGAAGTGGTTTCCGTGTCTTTACACACCCACTCATACGGGTATGGTTCACTGGTCGGGTTTAACACAGCAAAAGATCTGTGGAGTAAACAAAGCAAACACACAAACACTGTAACCGATTCCAAGGTGGTTGAACTTGAAAATAAAAGTTCACCTGCTGCCTTCAAAACACCAACTCAATAAAACACAGACGGTCAAGTTGTTCGATTTCTATCATTAACTCAATTTTATACATTTTACCCATACAATTTCTACCTTTACCTCAATTTTATACATTGTATCTATAAAATGTCTACCTTTACCTCAATTGTATACATTTCATTTATAAAGTTTCTACCTTTAACTCAATTGTATACATTTCATATATAAAGTTTCTTCCTTTACCTAAATTCTATACATTTTACCTATAAAGTATCTACCTTTAACTCAATTGTATACATTTCATTTATAAAGTGTCTACCTTTACCTAAATTGTATACATTTTATCTATAACGTTTCTACCTTTACCTCAATTTTATACATTTTATCTATAAAGTTTCTACCTTTACCTCAATTGTACACATTTTATCTATAAAGTTTCTACCTTTACCTCAATTTTATACATTTTACCTATACAGTTTGTACCTTTCAGTCAGTTACTAGTGTTTAAAAATAGATTTTACAGACATGTTTCCCTTGTGTGCACTATTAATAACAAGCTTTGAATTAAAATCACACTAAATGAGCAAAAATACGAAGAACAATGTTCGGCCTCTTTTTTGAAGACACCCCCACTTCCCTTTTTTAAACCAAAACCCTTTAAATAAACCACTCTAAATTCTCCAAGAAAATAGAGACGTAGATTTAACCAAACATAGAAACGTATTAACTTGTATTTCATGGCCAAAGGAATGATATTTTACAGTACATGTATTAAATGGTCTATGTCTCTTTCAGTACCTTTTCGTTGACACAGAAAGGCCAACGGCGTTGAACTCGATGACCCTCGTCTCGCGGTCTTGAGGGTCCCTGAATTCCAGGCTGCGTCGGTTCCCGCTGATGTAGTCCGAGTCCTCCAGGTCAAAGTGGAAGTGGGGAAGTAGACTGCTGCCCCGCACGGTAATAACGGGAGGCTTATCCCCCTTCCGCAGGTTTGGAATACTGAAAGAAATGCACATATTATAACAAACATGTTATCCTTGATGTAAAAGAGGATACTGGATACTGATATCTGAAGAAAGTCAAGGTTGCGATATGTAAAGAGGTATATGGGTGAAGATACATATGAATTGTTAATAGAATTGGTTTAGTTGTTCCTGTGTATATGTTATTAATCTGTATATAAAGGTTCCAGTGTGTAAAATGTGGTGAAATGATTTGTATTTGGTAAAAATTGGAGATAAAATTATGATACTTATGACAATTAAGTTATTCGAGGTGCACAATCACCTGATTGTATGAATTGTTGTTTTTCATTACCCTAGAATGAGCCTTTTATATTGACATCAGGGGTCAGGTCAGCATGTTGTTTTTATAGTAGCCCACAGTGGACAAACTAAACATCTTTTGAGTTTTGATGAAGGGAAAGGGCGAGGGAAGGAATATTCAGCTGTAACATACAACTTCACCAATAAATGTTAAATTTTAAACACTGTACCACAAAAATAACAAGAAATCATTATGTTTTCATTGCATTGGGTTGTATAAAGCAGTAATGATGATATTAGTAATGAAAAAAGTAGGTAAAAATAGGGTAAAAGCTACAAAATTAAAACCTTTTCTTGCTCCTTTTCCTTCGCGTAACTTCAATGTTTTTTGTTTGTTTAGATAATTTATAACTTTTGTCTTCCTATATATTTGAATCCTAAACACATGTATTTACTTTAAGAATAAGAGTTAAAAAAACCAACAACAACAGTGCAGTCTGAAATGAGTTTAGTTGGATTTATTCATGAGTGAACGGCGCGTTTCGCCCGTGGCTCCCTCAGGTTCACTCAGCTCAATTGGAAACGTGTTCACAGCTGAACTCATGAATAAATCTAAGTAAAGTCATTTTCAGAGTGTGGTGGGTTTTTTCCACTGTTGTGGGTTGTATTTTTCTTTTTTAATCCTGACATTGTATTCACCTGCAGAGCAGCTTGCCATGAAAGTGGGCCACCTCCAGAGGTGAGAAGTGAACTCTGAACTTCTGCGTGGAACCAGGCTGTATGGCTCCAATCTCGGGCTCGACACTGAACGGCGGCAGCTCAGGTTTCTCCAGCAGAGCAGACGGCAGCAGGCTGGACACGGCGCTGGCAGAATCGGCCTCGGTCTTGGCCGCTTCTGATGTGCTGCTTTCCTGTCCAGGAATTGGCGTCTCGTCTGGAACAGACAACGCAGCCACACATGTTCATATCAATTCATGATCATTTAATCTCATTTAAAAGCTTTGGAGTCATTGTGATGGTTGAATGGCTCGTCTACTCCCTCTACTGTCTGTTAGCGGAAAGCCAGCCTTACACGATCGGTGTTGTGGTGAGAAAATGGTCTTTAATTGACTGTGTAACCCATAAATAAGCACCCATATAAGTAAACTCAATAATGTGACAGTAATGTTCTTGTTCTACCTTCCTGGTCACTGCTGACATTGCTGGTATTTGCTTCCATGCGGATTCTCCAGAGGAATTCCACTTTGACATTACCGGGATTAGTAATCTGCAGGCTGTACACGCACACACACACACACACACAGTGGAAATTAAACTCAGTAGTATCCAGTTTAGTTTAAATCTGTTAAACGATGCATTTTGTAAGAGTAATTCCCGACGTAGACGTACTTCCCGAATCTGGTTTGGTAAAGCAGCGTGTCTCTGAAGTTGATGCTGTCCTTGCTGCAGGTGAACTTGGCGTAGTCACAAGCTGCTTTGATTCGGAGCTCCAGCTCCCGCTCTGATCCGTGAAGCGTTGAGCAGCCAGGCTCCGGCTCGGTCTTTGTTACCTGCAGACACAAACGTGACTTAAATTGTGACCAGGTACCACTGCTCTCTCTAGCTCTCTTTGTCCAACATCTCGGAACATGAATTTAAACATAAGAGGTGAGTTTTGTCTTTGTTTAGGGACAAAATCTGATCTGTCTTGACATGGATTCATGACGTGGAAGCTATGTGAAACAAATGCTGTTAAAAGATATTTAGGGACAGAGTGCAAGCAAATGTAACTGCAGCACAGTTGGTTTAATAGTATTTAATAGTATGTTTTTCCCTTCTATCTTATTTCTACTTTTCTTCATTGTTATGATTTTATGCTGCTGTAACACTGCAAATTTCCCTATGTGGGATGAATTAAGGATTATCTTATTTTACCTTATAGATAACTGGTATTGCTAAAGTAAAAGTAAAGTGGTAAAGTATTACTAGTACACTCTTGGATTTTCCACTTGTTTTTTAGCTTCGCCAATATCTGCCGATATCGTGCAGATAATATTGTGCATCCCTACTATATGCTTTGTCTAATATCATCCAGTCTGGTATCAATACATTTTTGAATATCAAAATGTCCTGCCCTTTTTCCCCCAACTGAAAATGGACGCCACCCTCATCTTCCTATGGTATGTAAGGTAGATTTCAAGTTTACAGAAGGTAATTTCGTGGTAGTACAACTCCAACAATTAAAACAATAAGAAGAACTAAAATATAAAGGTTGTGTTCTGGTCACAGGTGAGATCTGTACCTTCCTCCTCTCGGTCTGCTGTGACTGTGTTCCTGAAGTGGGCTCGGAGTCACTCAGCCACTGCACGGTCTTCTTCTGGTCGTCCCAGTCGGGCACCTGGTCTATTGGCTGCTGGAACACTAACTGGTGGAGCTTACATATCATTGCCCGGCTGTTCAGCGTCACCGGCTGGACGGAGCTAAAGGTGACGGTCACCTCCTTAGAGCAACCGGCGTGAAGGTGTCCCACCTGTAACAGAGTAAACAACAGCGTCATCCTAAGAAAACCTACTGTCACCGTGTGATTATAAAAGATATTATATTATGTTGTTCGTCTTTAAAACATTACTTAAAACACCACCTTTTTCAGAACACCTTTAAATAAGTGACATTTCATTTTAAACAAACTTACCTACTGTATATTCTATATTTCACTGTGGTGTTTTTCATTGGCTAATTCTTATTATCAGACGGAGCAACAAAACTGAATATTTCCTCGGCGGTAAAAAAAACGTATTTGTGATTATTATTGATTAATATTTGTGATTATTAACATTTGCAATCCCAAGTTATTAGGATTGTAAATTTCTTCACCATCATCAAACCTTCTATGACTCTAAGACACAGTGGGACAGGTTTTTATAAATTCAAATGGTTCTAAATATCTATATGTCTTCCCCACATTCACTGCTGTACCTGTGGGGAAAAGATGATATGGTGTCCAGGGGAAGGCCACTCGAACCTCATTGCCTGGTTGCTGCTGTGGTTGGTCATGGTGAATCTCTCCTCATAACGACAATCCACATGGCAGTCGCCAAAGTTCAGCACCTCATAGCTGCCTGTGAGAGAGTGACATAAGGTTAGTAGATGGATTAAAAACAAAAAACCACACACACACACTTCCATGTTTCCATGCTGTCCTCCGCCGTCATTCTCTCACCTTTCTCATAATCTTCCTGATCCATCTCCTGCAAACACCTGCCGATGTTGTCCAGAGAGATCATCTCTGGGTGCGATTCCCCAGTCACTTTTATTATGGTCCTGCTTTGCTTGTTGTCCTCCACCTGCAGCGTCATCTTGGCCTTGACACTCAGGGGTTCGTTGGAGCAAAAACTGACCTCAAACTCCACCTGTTCATTCACGTTCAGCGTCAGGGTGGCTCTGCGCACCGCCTGATTGTCTGTGTAGGAACAGGCAAAAGAAGGGTTACATTTAAGCTCATTAACTTACAGACATTTTAGTTTAAAACAATAGTTCTGCCCACAATTTTTCTAAATTTGACAAATAAGAAGACCTTATGGCTCCAGAACAACTAAAAAGTTCCATTTTGCCCAGTTTTACTGTCTGGTCTCTGACATGTGGTTTTGTAGTTTTGTAGAGACTAGTCAAAAAATGTGACTTATTTTATCTTTGCAATTTGTGTTCAATTCCACACAAGTGAATATTTATAATCTTGAGCGACACTGAAAAAAGAAAACATTTGACTAACTAAAAAGAAAAAAAAATCAATTGGTAACAATGAAATTAATTAGAAATGATGAAATTAATCAAACTAAAGTTAACTTGCTAACTTTAGTTAGTTAACTTAGTTTGAGTGTTATCAATTAAAGTAATTATCAAGTTTGTCAACGTTTGTCTTTTTCAGTCTGCATTTAATTTCGCTAACTTAAGTTTGAATTAACTTAATTTCAGTGTTACCAATTTCATTAATTGCTATCTGTAGTTAAACTTAATCTGTTTGAGTGTTAGTAATTAGTTTTAGTTTTGTCAACCTTTTTATTTTACAATTTAATTTTCACATCACTTGCTACCTGAAGTTTGAATTAACTTAACTTTATTTGACTTTACCAGTTAAAAAAGGTAAAGACTGGATGTATGACACTGTACACAGAGCGTTACCTGAGTCATCGTCGCCTTCCAGGTCAGTGTAGATGGAGCTGCAGTCAGAAGTCGATTCGAGGGTGAAAACACCGTGTTTATCCTGCAAGTCAATCTGGACCTGCACATCAAATAAAAAGCTTAGTCCACACAGTTCTCACTACAATAAAAACAAAATAAAACGTAAAAATTATATAAATATTTCACCTGGGCTGGATATTTCCCATCGTTCAGCAGCACCAGAGGCAGGGTACGCCTCTGTCCGAGTAACACGCGTCTGAACGGCAACAGTAGACTTCCTCTGCTGTTCATCAGCGACGGATGCACCACGCACACACTGGGCAGGTTGCCCTCCCCCATTAGGTCAAACTCCAGCACCTTGTTCTTAACCAAAGGTGTCGCTCTGGATCCAGCCGGGAGGAAGAAAGAAAGAAACGGTTAGTAAAAAATCAAACAGGAATCAACCTTGCAATATACACAGTTGTATATATACCTGCTGGCTCCCTCCATTGCCACCTCAAACAGAGAACTGTACAGCTGTGTAGACCGCGGTGTGAAGGTGACCACAACAAACGTGTGAGACTTGCTAGGAAGGGTCAGCGTCGTCGTAGATAAATCAAAAACGTCCACGTTACGCGACGCCTGTACAAAAAAACCACAGACATTTTTTTAACCTACTGTAACACAACCAACGATGAGTTTTAAGCTTTAGACACATTACCTTGCAGCTGCCCAATTTGAGGCACATGAAGAGCACACAGGGCACTTTGCTGTTGTTGGTGAGTTTGATGCGAGCTTGGCCAGTCTGTCCGACCAGGACTTTGTTGAATATCAACTTGTTCTCGTCCAGGACGTAAATGCATTCGGCGTCGCTGAACTCCTCAGAGGAGAGCTGTTGGCTGGTGTGGCACAGATGGTGCTCCTCAAACACGGAGGCCACGTCTAACAATATGCCTTCACAAACGTTTGAAAAAATAATCATGTTAAAAGAAGAAAATGGGACAGGTCGTCAGTTTACAGCAAAAATATTTAAATTTGTACTTGTGTAACTGACTTGAATTCAGTGTATTTATCTAATCACACCATTTTTTGGACTTATTTACTTATGAAGGCTAAAGATACTAAAAATAGCTTGAAACTAATAATTTTCCTATAGTAGTGGTTATATTTTCTTGTTTTTTTAGAGGCATTTTTTGCAGTATTTGCACAGTTGAAGAATAACTGCATTTAAATTATATATGCTAAAAAATAGTGGCTGAGAACATGTGGAAAAACTGAAAACTAGAGTAAAGAAGTATGGAGTTAAGACTGAAAACAGTTTCCCTCCAGTCTTCTGTTCAGAATATATTAGGCATGTTCAGTAAACAGTGATGTTTGCAGACTTTGGTCCACACTGAACATGTGGGGCAATGTGTGGAGCATGTTGCTGAACTTTACACAGTTTAAAACCCAATTTAAAACCTAATTTTTGTCATTCGAGGTGGTCAGTAACACATTTTCCTGTGTCAGAAGACACAGGAATCCAGATAGAATCCAACCACAAGATGACTTACTCGGCTTGCAGACTTCAGCCAGCAGCTTGTACGGTATACCGTTTGGATGGTCTGCTGGATCACGGCCAGTGATGTTGATGAGCAAACCCTGGCTCCAGCTGCCCAGCTGATCAGCGGCACAGTCCACTATCACCGTCTGCTGACACCCGGACTTTAGGTTTCCAGTGCAGGGAGTCACCGAGAAGATGCCCATGGCAAGGCGGCTCTAGAGCAGACACGTGAGAGGAGGAGAGGGAGAGGTGCATGAGAACATGGGAGTCAGACATAAGAAGAGATCAAGGGAGATGTAGATAGTCTTCCACTTTAAAAACCCAGGAAGTCCAGGAAGTGTGACGTAAATAAGCCTCCACCCCAACTGAAATTTTCCTGAGGACTTACGTACGGATCATACGTACGCTTAAAGCACAAACAAACAGGAGGTGCTGTATGGATTACATCGATTGCAGAAGCTGCCATTGCAAACTTTTACAGACTCCTACAGCACCATATTTAATTTCCCTTAAATCCTAGCAGATTTATTGATGGCTTTGCTGGCTTCAAGATGATTTCAACAATCATAAATTGTGTTTCAGAGTTCAAAGTTTTAACTAAATGATGGTTAATTAGCCACTGAGCTCCGTTACAAACAACCACAGATACGCCATTCTCGAGCGTATTTCTTCCACCCCACCTATGCAAGTAGGGCAGTGTTGTGAGATACCTCACTCGGTTATCAGAGAACCGTGGTTACGTGAGTAACCTAACGTTCTCCATCAAACCTCCCTCGGTATCTCACTATGAGAGATATAGCCCACTCCCGGATTTGCATGCTCCGAAGCCCACAAAGCCGCGACTCGTGGTGGGTTGTCACCCACTGCTTGTTGAGCACAGTAACTGCAGAGTGATACGTGCTTTCACATGAGAGTCTGCAAACACCACAAAAGTCTCCAATAACGGCAGAAAAGTCACTAGATTTGTCGCTACTCACTTTTGACAAAAAAAGTCGCAAGGAGGCGTTGGAAAGTCGCCAGATTTAGCGACAAAGTCGCCAAGTTGGCAACACTGAATGGCGGGTGCAGCGCACAGGGCGCTTATAAGGGGGCCAAGCTGGGCCGTGCATCACGATCTGATTTGTCTGTCATATGACAGACGTGGTGTCATTGGAGCTTCCATGATCGGTCACGCAGAGGGCGTTTCCGATAGTGAGATACCGAGGGAGGTTTGAAAGAGAACCACAAGTTACAAAAAAAACCCCACAAGCACAAGAACAAAACAACAACTGTCACTCTCTTACCTGTACAATACTAGTGTCCTTCTGTAAGGACTCACGCCTCGCTCTGGAATTGGCCGCATTCATCTGTATCTTCTTAACTGGACCCCTGAGACCAAGACACAGTGACAGAGTTACATTAACATGACACAACTTCAAAAAGGCAACACATTTTATCCAGTCAGTGAAACATGTATTTACCAAATGTATGTATACTGTGTGTTCTATTTTCCTACCTCAATATTATAGATGAGTCTGGGATCAGAGCCGGTGGAGATTGGTTGGTGATGGCGAAACTGTACTCAAAGAGTCCGTTGTTGACAATATTGAAGCTCTGGCTTCTTTTGCTGCCATGATAGACCAGTGGACCGAAGTTGAGTTCATGGGCAGGTGAGATCTTGTACCTGAAGAAAGATATTGAAAAGGTTTTAAAGCGGGATGCTACACATCACAATATTGGCATTGACTGTACTGTAATTTGTTAAAAGGTGATATAATGTATGTAAGAATATTATGATATTAGACCTCAGATTTCCACAATTTGTCATCAGAGATTGAGGAAAAAAAAACATTTATATAAAAGATTATAATACTGGCTTCAATGATACCTGTAGTGCAGACTTTATTCACAAAACAAACTTTCATTTGCGGGCCACAAACTGCATTTCTGTGTGGTGTTTTGGTCTGTTGCGCCACCCACTGTTGCCCGTCTAGTAACACAGCTAGTAGCACTTCAACACACAGGATGCCAGCAGAGTGAGCAGACAGCAGCAAGCAACTAAGCAACAAAACTGAGTCTAAAAAGCCTCAGTATCCCCCTCAAAAACGTCTCATTAAGAAAGGGTATAGATGGTGAAAAGCAAAGAGGAAGTTGATGCCAGGATTAAAAACAGAGAACTTCAGCCAAGGTTATCTAACACTTTATCTCTCCCTCCCTTTTATACACTTTGTTGATGGATATTTAACGTATATAACATTTTTATGGTCTGGTAATGTTGCCTTGTTGTCTCCTCTCATCCTGTGATAATGCTACACTGGTGTTTTAAAGGAGACACACTTTTACTCTCAATATCCACTTATTGTTATACACTCAGAATTAACCAAATAGGTTCAATTTTTATGAAAATAAAACAGGCAATGGGGCAATTATTTGTGCATGTTTTTGTACATTAACACAGTGTAAAGCTGAGTGAAGTGCAGCGTCTTGTTGTACATATTTTACATATATCACTTTTGATAACTAGAGCATATTATCATAAAAAGGATGACAGACACCATGAGTCATGCTTTCACCTGGAGAAGACGGCTTGAGCTGAAATTTTGAAGGATAACATGGCTATGATTTCACCGACGCTCCCAATGTGCGGTTCAATCACCTGCAGAGGAGAAGTTTAGTGAGTGTTTTATATAGTTGTCTTCTTGTTTATATAGTTCATTTAAAAACCAGAGTTTAGGCTGAGACCTGGCAAGGCAGCACAGCTTGCTCTTTGAGTGATACTTCTGCTGAGGGGTTGAAGATAATTGACACTATCGTGGCCTTCTCGTGGGGCTTTAGAGAACCGTACTGGGGGGAAACGGTGAACATGGAGTCCAACTTTGGCTGGGTTGAGTTTGTTCGTTTCACTGAAAACCTGGAGTTAAGAAAAGAATAAATGTTAAAGAAAAAACATATGGTGACATAAAGTAAATTTCATAGAGTAGGTTTACTGTTGCTGTATTATGATACTCACGTGTAGGAAATTTCATATTTTCCTTGGTTTTTCATCTTGAGAGTCATTTTGGACTCATTAAAGACCTTGATGGTTCCAAAATCCAGACATCCATCTACCACAAAAGAGCAGCACATAGTAAATTAACTTCTATTATCATTTTCTGTTAGTAACATCCGGGGTTAAACTTAGACACTCAACGAAAAACACCTTCTTTTTTTTTTTATTCTTACATGAATAGTTTTACTCCTTACTCCTCTTATTAACACTTTTAAAGGAAGCTTATCATTTCTTTTATGAATTTAAAAATTGCATTGATTTATATCAATAATCTGCCTATATGTTGTTTTTAAATCTTACTGAAAGGTAGCGTTTGTGTATAAAATGTACTTTTCAAATAAAACTGTCTGCCTGACTTACAACGCTGAGACTAGTTGTGTATTTATAGAGCGCTAAGATAATTTTTTTGACCATAATAATAATAATTATTATTATTATTATTGAGTTGTTGTTTTCTTGTTGTGTCCTACCTGGTGAGATGGCCAGATTTATATCGTAGGCTTCAGCTGACACCTTTATGTTTTCGGTGTTTACGATGCCGAGAATGTTGGCCTCGTCACACACCTGAAACAAAACACATCATGGACACTTTTACATACATGAAACTATCTCTGTGCATCTCTATCTGACCAAGTTTTCCACATCTTTGAACAACCTTGTTATGAACGTGTTTTAAAGCAGAACCATGCAGGATTATGAACTCCCAAACTCCACACGTATGTGCTTGGAACTATTTCGCAATGAATATTTACCGCTACTGTCGTGATGTTTGTTTACCTCTAGTCGTAGGAGCTTCTTGATGTGGAGCGGCCTCTTGGCACCAAAGTGCACAGTCAGCGGGTAAGATGTGTGAGGTAAGATGGTGCCGTGATCCTCTGGGACACTGAACTCATCACCCAAGTCCTCTAAACCGTGCAGTTTCCATGACACAGGCAGAGCGGTCTTATTATGTAGCGTCACGCTGCGGCTCTCTCGCCTACAGAGAGTGAGAAAAAAAGGGGGGCCTAGACAGTCAGTAATTGCTACTGTCCCTGTAACTGATGTACAGTATTTTTTACTTTTTCATGCTGCTTGCTCTCTTTGTAGAGCTTTAGGAACATATATGGTGGCCTTGAAGTGCAAAACACAATGACTAAGAGTAAAAACAAAACTGAAATGTTTTTTTTTTTTGTTCATATAGAGTTTTACTCCTTGTGTATTTTCATTTAACTTCGTTTAGTTGTCATTTATCCTTATCCTCTAAGTTTCACACATTGTATGAATAGATTATTTTGTACCAGATACACATCTCCACAGAAGACACATATGGAGTATAATATACTCAACACTATACAGGCTGGTGAGTTGTTCTTTTCCTGCTTTTCCTGGAAGACTTTTGAGTACAATCTCGCACTCTGAATGAGAGTTGCTGCTGTGCTTTTTCTTTTTGTGGTTGTTGTGATTTCCACTTTAAGGCCAAATAAAAAAATTACTTCACTTTTAAAACTACATTATAAAAAACACATTTACCTGTGCAGTAGAATCCTGTCAAAGTGCATATGTTTGTTTTCCAGCTCCAGCTCTGGCCACGCGCCCCAGCACGAGAGGTTGATGACCACCACGTCTGGATTGTCCTTGATGCAGCACACAACACTGTCCTTAAAGTGTCCCACTTTGGTTGGGTAGGCCCATACTTTCAAATCCTGGATAAAACAGAGTGACTTGTGTAATTTAGCTCTTTTGTACGATTAATATCAATGGACATTCTTTTTAGCGGACAGCGTGACGTACCCTCTTCTGGTACGGTTTTAGGGTCATGGTTGTGGGATCCAGCAGATATGTGGCGGCCTGGTGGTCGTGATGGAAATGGAACTGAACCTCCGCCTCCATGCCTGAATTGTTCTGAATCACAAACCTCTCTGTGTTCTCTGGAAACTCATTTTCCTTGTATCTACAAACATGCACAGAGAATACAGAATAGGGATTAAAAAAAAGAATGATAAATTCACACACACATGATGTTTTCTCCTCCACCACTCTACTCTACGTCCCTTTACCTCTCTCTGGTTTTGCCACAAATTAATGGCCCAAACTCAAAGTATCCAGGATTGATGATGTAGGTCTTGTGCAGCCCCTCCTCAACTTGTGGCACCTTTTTACTGTGAGCAAAAAGAGTTCTGGGGAAAACATACATGATAAATAAGTCCAAGTCCAGTCAAAATTTTGTCAAGAGTTTTATTATAACGAGTCCTGAATTAGCCAAATAAATTTGACGTATGAATTGTTTGGAATTGGGTGAAAATGTAGGAAAAAAAATAATAGCAATAAATATTACTTCTTCCCAAATAATAATGAGATTCCCAGCTAAGAAAGAGAATGGGGAAACAAACGTTAGGACTTGTCGACTCAACCATCCCAACTAATTGAAAGAAATTGTTGTTTGTTTTGTGTTTTTTTTCTTTTATCTGTGATAAACCCCAAAAACAAAAATGCTGACTAACATGTAGTTTTGGCAGATGGCGGGGTAAGTGCAGACTCCTCGGCAGAGCAGCTCGTAGTGTCTCAGGTTCCCCACCAACTCAAAGTTGAAGGCCTGTTCGAAGGTCCCCAGCGAGTCTGAGTAGAACCAGATCTTCAGGACCACCTCACTCTTTGCAGGTATAACCCAGCGGAATGACTTCAGGCTGCACGTCCACACACATACACACACACACACACACACACAGAGTTAGTAACTTAAACAGGGAAAGAAATGCAAAAAAAGACAACAAATATAGTGTATTTTTTTTCACGCTCGCCTCTGTTGACGTTTCAGCTCTAAGATTCCCAGGTGTTGTTCTTGTTCATTGCTGTCCATCTTGGTGGAGACGGGGAGCATACACCGGGTCGAGCCCTTTGGTTTAGCCTTGGCTGATGCTTGACGTTTGGCCCTCTGACACTCTCGACCCCGTTTATCCTTGTCCTTTGAAAGTAAACATCCCTTAAAAGAACAGTTACCATATACCTATAATATAATAGTATAATATACCTAAGTGGAACAGCAGCTGTCAGTGTCCCCCACAGGCTAAAAACTCTTGATTTCCTCTATGGGCTTTGGTGCAGAAGAGTGAGTCCCTGTTTTACAAACTACAAGTTTTGGTAAGTGATAAAAACATTCTTGTGACTGTCATCCTTACATGAAAGTTTCACCTGCTTTACCTAAAGCACGTGTATGTGAGTCCGTGTCCAATGCAGGAGCGGAACACACACTCACACAAACGCGCACACGTGTTGACCTGCTTAATATAAATGCAAACGCTCTGGTTTCAAACCACATGGTTAACAAACATGTAAATAAGTGACATTTTTAACCATTTTAGTCACTGTTCAGCAGGTACAGCTACAGTCCTGCTCTCTGGCTCCCCCTTTCTCTCTCAGTGGTACTGCAGCCTCACAGCAGCAGTCTGCTCTTCTCTCTGTTTCTTCTTCTCTACTTCATTTCTTCATTTTTGGAATTTTAAATAAAGTGGGAGCTCTTTTCTGTGTGTTTTTGCATCATGGTGAGACTCCGTAATTCTTTACTCAGGAGTTGTAATTTTGCACTGTTGTATTTAGTTCTCATTCAATATTTTCTAACATCTATACTCTGTGGGTGTAAATTAGGTGAGTCTTTTGTTCAGCGGCTAAAATCAGTTTTCCCGTGTCCCTGCTGCAGCACAGTTAAGTAAATGTCTGTAACTTAGTAGTTAATAAGAGCAAAGTACTGGTAAATCTCGTCGCTCTTGAAAACAACTCATTCTGAGCGTAAAACGACATCTACCTTTAAAGACAATACGTCCTCCAACAAGTCTTTCATCTCTTCACTGTGTTTGTCCAGCCCTGAAGGATCCAGGAGGGTGAAACAGTCACAGATGGGTTGATTGTTTGATTCCTGTCTGTCTTTGGGAAAAGGGAATATTGACAGGGTGACGGTGGGAGCGATGGTGGCTCCCAGCCCTAAATCGTCCAGAACCTATTGGGACATCAAGGAAGAAGAAAAAGGAGACGGTTTAAGGAAAATTGAGTCATAAAAAAACTATTAATGACAAAAAAAAAAAAAACTACCTCATCCAGTGAAGGCAGGGCAGTGCCTTTGAGCAGATTTTCGGCACATTGTGGACCATCTGTCTCTAATAAATTCAGCACAATGAGCGGGATGAAGTTCTTTGGCAACTTGGCTCTGCCATTAATTGCTTCGGATCGTGCTGTCATCTGACTTGGCATCGGAGACGCTGCCTTGGGATTGGCTTTCTTGCCTTTCTTGTCAACAAAGTTCTGTGTACACAGGATTATGAATGAGGAGATTGTTGGGATCGAGCTGTGGCAATAATGCTCAACATGTTTGTCTTAAGTATTATTATTAGTAGTAGCAGAAGTATTTTACAAAAAGTTTGGTGTAAGACATTTCATTGTTACTCTAAACACTGCAGTATCACTAAAATCAGGGTTCCCACACCTTGGTTGAGATCAAATTCAAGGACTTTTCAGGACCAATTCCCTCAAATTCAAGGACCAAATGTACTGACAGAGCTTAAAATGGGAGGGCAACTTGAAAGAGTCACTTCGCCCATGGCTTCTCCCAAGTGTTTGTCCTTGGGATCTTGGTCAAATCAGTCTTTTTAATTGTTTTTGGTGAGACAGAGATCTTGGAATTTTCATTTCCCAGGCATCACGTCGTCACGCTCTCTCTCTTGCTTTAACGTGACTCGCTCATTGTTCTGCATGGAATCTCACGTCAAATGGTGGAGAGAACAGCAGGTGGCGTCGTAACAGACAAGGGAGATGTTGACCTAAATATCAACTTAACGTCTTTCTTGCACAAAATTCAAGCACTTGCAATGACCCGTGTCTATTTAGGGCGATTTTCAAAACCCAACCAACATTCCTGGTGTACTTAGGTGTGCAAACTGACCCGTTTGTCAACTACCACCTCCTCTGGCACAGGCGGAGTTTCTTCTTGGGGGACAGGAAGCAGGAGCAGTGCATGGGTCCGGTCCCAGTGTTGCAGAATGTGCTCCACCTGCATCTTACTCAGCTTATATGCACTGAACAGGGACAGCAGCTCATTCACGAGAGCCTGGACACAGAAGCAAAGGTGATGACAGAAGACAAAACATGTATGTTTTCAAGTTGTTACTTTTAAAAAAAACATAAACTTAAATCAAACTTAAAGCAATTTTCTGCCTGAAGATGAAATAGAGAATGTATATGGAAATACTTGACTTTATAGTTTTGTGTGTTGAAACAAGTTGCTATTTTCAAAACGTGACATGGGGTGCAACATCTGTTTATTTATTTTATTACTACTGAACAACACTGACAAGGCCATTAAGAGCTTTAAAAACAAACATTAAAAGTTTAAAATCAATTCTAACATTGAGTATACACCAGTGGAGAGAAAAGAGGATGGTTGTGTTGGTTAGAAGACGGTGCAGTGTATTTCTACTCACCTCTTCTTTCTCCTGTGCGTCTGGGTGATGAGAAGAGTCTGCCGGTGGTGCTGGCGGTGGGTGGTCTTGTTGGTATTTCATGACAGCGGGCATTCGTAATAACATATTCGTAATGTCTGTTCTCTTTTGTGACTCGTCATCCGCTCGTGCATGAGACCCTGTAGTGACAACAAAGAGGATATATAAAAAAAAAGAATAGAAGAATCAGATTATTATATTACGAGACATTGTATGCTGTATATTATTAAAACTGTTCCAGTGCCAGTGCATTCCAAATAATTTTGCTTTTATTTCCCCATTATCTCCTTTTGGCAGAGGCTCTGAGTTCAACACACACTTTTCCACAGGTTTCATAAATATTGCGTGTGTGTGAGCGTGTGTACCTGGTATTCCTTATGTTGTGGGGACCTAAATCTGTTTACACATTCACATTATGAGGACTATCCAAAAAAATCAAGTCCCCATAGAGTAAACTATTCCATTTTAAGGTGAAGACATGTTTTAAAGTTAAGCTGAAGTCAATGTAATGTCCTCTGATGTCACGAAAACCAGTGAGTGTGTGTGTGTGTGTGTGTTTGTGTGCTGGTAGACTGTTTACCTTGAGGTTTCTGTGGTTTGTCCTGTACCATGGTACAAGCATAGGAGTCAGACAAGCTGACCATGTCTTCCTTTCTTCTTCTTTGGTGTTTTGCAGCTGTGCCGTCCTTCTGCTCTTTTCCCTTCTCCTCTTCCATGTCGGGGACGTTGCTGTCGGACAAACTGACCCCTTCTCGCTTCCTTTCAGTTTGGTTGTCCTCTGAAGTTGGCGTTGACGATGCACAGCTGTCTTCTTCCTCTTCTCTTTCCTTCGGCGTTTCCTCTATCACGGCAGCAGCAGGGACGTGAGAGTTCACCGGTTCCCCTTTTTTTGAAGTGTGGGTTTTCTCCATCACGGTCGGCATCTCTCCATTACAGCCGGCTTCTTCTTTCTCCTTTATTTCCTTCCGTTTCTCCTCGATCAAGTTGGCAGTGTAGGAGTCATACAAGTTGACCGCGTAGATGTATTTGCGGTTCTTGAGGGCCTTGAGGACAAGTTGCAGTGTGCTCGCCACCGACTCGGTGAACACAGACTTCAGACCTTCGATCACGACGCCACGGTGACAGTCGTTTTCCTGTTGTCACAATAACAAAGAAAAGAGAGCACAAACCCATAATAAAGATAATTCTTAAACACATGTTTGTTTGTTTACTTATTATTCATTTTATCATGTACTGTTTAACATGCATTATCGACTATGTCAACATGGTAAGTATTGAATCTTTTTTTTTAAACAACAGGCTGTCAGGGCTTTCTTCCCACATTGTCCTTTTGATACACTGCAATTAAAGCACACAAACGCTGCTATTGCACGACAATGCCTATATTATTGGTATTGTGGACCATGTATCACGTATTGTATCGTGATGAACTCACATTGCCATCCACACTAGTACTAGAATTAGAATGTTGGTGTAGAAAAAAAGGCATTACACTGCCAAAAAAACTTTGTGAGTAACTACCAAATTAGTCTGTGGTCTCTAGGACCCTGCGGTTGATGACCTGGTCTCTCCGGCCCCTCTAACCCCACCTTATACACACACAATGCTTTCTGTAGATGTGTTTCTACAGTACTTTGCTAAGTTATCTGTTGTATATCTGTAATGTAGTGTGACTTGTCCAGACTCCATCCAGGAAAATGAATTGGAGCTGCATGAAACAGGAAACAGCAGCAGCAGCAAGAATTTTAAATACTGCACAATCGTGTTCACGCCAAGCCAAAATTGTAACAGTGATTAAAATAAGATTGTCCTAGTCCTACTGAACATTCAATGTTTATTTTTAGCAGCAGAATTCACTTCTGAAACGTTTCACGGTGTTTTCAAGTCGTAGCGTTGTTGTACAAAGTGGTCTTGCTTTAGTGCTTCTTCTGCCTCACCTGCTCAGTCGTGACATAAAAAGTCTGTTGTGACAGACACGAAAACACACAATAAACGCAACTGCTGTCAACTTTCTGACACAGAAAAATAGTGTGCGTTTTTACCTGAAATCTTTCCGCCAGGATATCAACCAGTAGCTGGTCAGGTAACAGTCGGCATAGTGTGGTCACAGTTCCTCCCTGAAGCAGAGTAAAGTCTTAATCATAATTATATACAACCACCTAAATTATATACAACTACCAAAATTAAATAAAAAAAACATATAAAACAATTATTGACAATACAGGACTCGAGGAAATTACCAGGCAAAGGTCCATGTACGGCTTTTCGGCCTCACGTGCAGCTGAAGAGACCCGCAGAGAGCTTGATCTGCGAGCTGAATGTCGGGCTTCAGCGTTTACTGAAGATGCATGTTTTGCAAGACCTTCAATGGAAGCAAGTAGATGTTTTCATTTGGACCTTCATGTTTGCATTACTTGCCTTAGCCTATACACCATTGACACATTAAAATCATGACTTAAAGGTAGGGTGGGAGATCATTTTTTTGGCAAAAGCTACTGCCAAGAAAACGGCTTATGCAGAGCGATCCAAGACGAGAGTGAATATCGGTGCAGCGGTTGAACAGTGGCGACAACTGAAAGCTCAGAAAGGGCTGCAAAGTGATGCCATGGTGGTGCTGTTTCTACTGGACCGGTAGCTTTAACTTTTTTATTTAGTATTTGTTGTTTTTCATCATCACGTTGTCAATAGAAGTGTCCAAAAAATGATTAGGCGCAGTGCTCGTGAATCTGTGTTCGCTGCACGTTCCTAGCTTCGGAGGGAAGTCTGAAGAAACGGGGGCTTGGACTTTTGAATTCAAAATGGAATTCAAAAGTCTCGTTTACTTTCAATTAGTCACGCTTGGGACTCAAAATGCTTGTATTGTGCATTATTTTAACTTTTAACTAATTATTTTATTTTAACATTATTTCAAATGTTTTATTATATTAACATGAACAACATTGCACTGTTGATTAGAATGTTACATAGCATGTTAACAGTCTAGTAAAGCATTATTCATCTGTCCACGCAAACACCATAACCTCTAAAACTCCCAGAACACAAAGAAGAACACAAAAGACTTGCGACAGTTACCCGCGTTCTTCCCATAAACACTAGCAGCAGAGTCGTAGAGCTGCCTTGCCTTGCGAGCGATAGGAGAAGTGCCATGTTTCAGCACATCTGTGACCACACCATCAACACTCAGACACGCCCCTCCGTAGTATTGAGCCACAGCAATCGCTGTGTATGACCCATCTGGGGAACAAGACGGAGAAATAATAAGACATTCAGGCATTTTCACATGCACGCACACTCACCATAAACTCACAATAGTAATTCATAATCACTGTTGTTGTACCTGTCAGTGGAGCACCATAGACAATGACAGCAATTCCTTTGCCAATGGCTGAAGACAGACCTGGTCCCCTCCTGCTTATCTCTGCAGAGATCTCTGAAATGCATTTAAGAGGAAAAATTAAGCTTGTACACAGGAGAGTGTGTAGGTCAGCGATTCTCCAAGTGTGAACTGCATTATTAAATATAAATACGTTTTGCAATTCTGTTTAAAATTGCTGTTATAAGGCCTGATACAAAGCCACGGCATTTAAATTATGTGTTATTTTTGTCTTTTATATAGCAGGCAATATACCTGTGACATGTTATGTGTAAGAATCCAGTGTCAGCAGCTCAGCATACAGGCCTAACTAGGGGTGAAACAATTATTCGATTCATTTTGATAATAAATGAATCGGCAACTATTTTGATAATCAATTTATTGGTTTTTAGGGTTTTTTCTTTATTAAAACATGATTTCTGATCGTTTTAGCTTCTTAAATGTGAATATTTTCTTTGCTCCATAGAACAAAGAAATCATTCAAACTGAATAATTGTTTGTGGACAAAACAAAACATTTGAGAGAATCATCATTTCCAGGTTTGACAAACACTGATCAATACTTTTCTACATTTTCTGACATTTTCTGAACCAAACGATTACTCGATTAATCTGTAATAACCACATGCATGTGAAAGATATGCAAATTCAGAATAAAGTGAAGTGGGCTGATTTATTAATCATCCCATGTGCCATGGTCCTGACTTTCCTCGGCACGGGTTTGGTTTTACATTACTGTATAGTACCAGGTACAATCGCTGATGGAAAAGCAAAAAAAACGTGCCGTGCCGAGGTGAGTCGAGTTGTGCCGGGACCGTGCAGTGGAAAAGCGGCAATAGTCACGTGAAAACAATAATATATTTATGGGAATTATTGATCCTAGTCTTGTGTGTGGATGAGAGTCATGATCAAGGGGTTGGATGTTGTAGGTTTATGATTTTATTGTTAGTAAATGATGACATGAGTGTCGATGAGCGCCTGAAACTACCGCTGTCTTTCAGCTGGGAGCAATACTTCTTGTAGTAGTCAATGACTTCTTTGGGGAGACCTTCTCCTGGGACCCTGGGGGGCAGCAGCAGTAGGTTGTTGTCATCATAACCAGGTATCACACGCATGATCTGTACAGGATGATGTGAGAGAGGAGGAGGGAAAAGACCCAAGATACAGTGGAGAAATGTAAATACCAGAAAATTCAATGTTCTCTTTCAAACCTCCCTCGGTATCTGACAGACGTAGTGTCATTGGAGCTTCCATGATCGGTCACGCAGAGGGCGTTTCCCATAGTGAGATACCTCACTCGGTTATCAGAGAACCGGGGTTACGTGAGTAACCTAACGTTTTTGTGTACAGTACAAAGATAAGAAAACAGGAAGACTGGGACTACTGTTACTTCTTTAGAGCAGCTCCTGCTTTGTTCGGCTCCATGAGTAAACGGGGGAATTTTACATTCCCTAACCAAAAATATTCAGAATAAATCACATGCATTCATACTTAGACTATTCTATGGATAAGTGAGTGCAAGGAACGTCTGTTTGTCTGTTAATTGCATAACTGTCCAATGGGTTCACTTCAGAGGCTTCGAACTTGGTAGGTGATGTACTAGGAGCCCCAGTGTGTGCAGTGTTGACATTGACAGTGTAAGAATTGCAAAGATATCCCAAAACGTGACAGATATACTGCTAAAAGAGAAATGCCCTTGTTTGCAGTAACTGGCTTCAGGTCTTCTCTACTCAACACGATACCAAATATGTAAATTATTTAGAGAAAAATAGCAGGTATGTTTTACAGTGTGATTGACAGCACATGACCTGCCAGTTCTCCTGCTCTCAGAACAACCCTTCTAATCAAAAGGGCTCTTTAACAATCCTAAATGGTAGTGGCCAAACTTGAAATTGCCAGTTGAAAAACCAATTGGTGACATCACAGACACAATTGTGATATCAGGTGTAAACACAGAACTGCAGGAATAAAACAGATTTTACGTCTTCTTTGTGTTGCTTACCTTTTCCTCCTGGAGATACTGCATGTCAAAGTCCAGGGAGTAGAACTCGATGGGAAAAGAGTAGCGGTTTTTGACGATGACCTCAGCTTCAGCGTCATGGCTGGCAGGCAGGCAAGGTCTCAGCTCCAGCACCGACGGGTAGAACTCAAGTTGTGGGTCCTCACCTTGACCTTGCGCAGTGATGGACAACTTCTTGCTGCTCTCTTCCACATGGACCACCAGCTGCCTGTTGTAAGAAAGCTGCAGCGACGCACGCACACACAGTAGGTCACTGACATTAACTTTGTAAAAACACAGAGTCTTTTCACAATTTCATAAAAAGCAATAACTTCCAGAAGCAAATTTTACCACTCAAAAAAAACCTGGTTGTTTTACAGTTTGATGGAATAAATGCTTTTTGCATACACACAAACGCTCCCTCAGTCATGTCTGATAGTTTTGCCTGACATAGCCTGTTTCTAGATGTATGTGCACACACAAAAAGTTTTAATGGCCTGCAGCTTTGAGTAAAGTAAATTTGTTTATTTGTACAGCATCTCTTACAGATACTATATAAAATAAAAGTGGATAACATTACACAAACATTTCTGTAACACCTTTAATTGTTTAAAATAGATAAAGAGATATACTATATGTTTGACAAAGGAATAACAACTGACTTTTTTTTTCCAAAAACATCTTCAGTGACAAATCTATGGGTCCTGACTCAGCTTGACTCTGTGTTTTCCTGTACCACTATCTAAAGTCTCAGTTTAAATCCTCACCTCTTCAGTCGGGCTGAACCTTATCTGGACATTAACTCGTTCACCAGGTGCCAAAGTGCCGGAGGAGGGATTCATCACAAACACGGCTGGAAGTGGTTCCTGTCCCTGCAGGATCTTCTTCCGCAGGTACGAAGGCAGGAATTTATTTACCTGCAGGAAAAACAAGAGCAGAAGTCAGTGTGACACTCTCACACTGTGTATTAAGTATGTGTCATGCTATTGTTACATGGAAATCATAGTAGTACCTTTTGTAAAGGCTTCACGTCCTCGGCGATGCTCCAGAGACAGTGCACGGGCTCGTGATTCAGCAGCTGTATCGTCCTTATCTGATGGGCCACGGATAATAAAACATAAGATTTAGCTTTTTCCACAAATCTCATGTCTGTTTGACCACAGCAGAATGTTTTTTTTAGTATTACTAAAAACAAAAAAACAGCCCTGCTTAAAACAAGCTAAATATTCTTAATTTCATTAAAAGTTTCTTTGTTTTGCCAATCTAGAGTCAATTTAAGACTGTAATGTGAGGGCAAACAATTTGTCCAAACAAAAATTTGACAAATTTATTTTATCACAAGCAAATAAATGATGTCATGTAAGAAATGTTCACTTAAAAATGAGTCTTCCTTTACTTGATGAAGCCGACATTAAGAATGTATACCGTCTGGAAAGAAATGGAGGAACTCCAGCTAAGTCTGCCCCTCCCTACATACCTGTATTCAGCAAGCACTAAAATCCTTAAAAAGACTACAAAAAATCCTATTGTGAAAAACATGATTGTAGTGTGGCATCAAGTTAAAAAATATCTTAAAGAAACGTCCTCTCTCTCTGTCTTCAGCCCAATATGGAGGAATGACTCCTTCCCACCAGGAAAAGCAGACGGGGGATTTAAATCTTGGGTCATGAAGGGGCTGGGGAAAATAGGAGATCTGTACAATGTGCAAAAGGTGCTGATGTCATTTGAAGAAATAGTTGATAAATTTCATATACCCCGTAATCATTTTTTCAAATATCTACAGTTAAAAAATTTCATTAGAACACAACAAAATCAAACATTAGATATCCCTGAAATGTCTGTTATAGAGAAACTAATGAATACGAATTGTTTAGGGAGGGGTCTAATTTCCAAAATGTATAAATGTCTGGTGGATGGATGTACAGAAACATCTATGGGACGGCTGGGGGCATGGAGAGAGGATCTACAGGAAAACATCTTGGTGGTTGAGTGGGAAGAGGCATGTGCTAAAGCACAATCAAGAACTACTAACACCCGCCTAAAATTACTGCAATATAATTGGTTGATGCGATCGTATATAACTCCAGAAAAGCTAAATAAATATAATAGTGCTATTCCTGATATTTGTATCAAATGTGAGAGGGAAAAGGGGACATTTTTCCATTGTATTTGGCAATGTACAGACATACAAAAATTCTGGCAAGAAGTAAAACAATATATTCAAAATATTTTACATATTCAACTACCTTTAATCCCACAGCTGTTTATATTAGGTTTGTACCCAGAGAATTTGAAAATAAAAAAAAATAAACGATTATTTATAGATTTGAGTATATTAATTGCAAAAAGAATAATAGCTCTATCCTGGAAAAATACCAGAAGACCAGGAATCAGCAGGTGGTTTACTGAGCTATCTACCACTCTGCCCTTAGAGAAAATCACCTTCACACTAAAACAACAAGAGCATCATTTCCATCACATCTGGGACCCTTTTATTTCTTATATATCACGAACAGATTTGCCACATGTGATGGAAGAACCTGGAGACGTGTGAACAGTGGCCCTCTGTAATATTCAATTATACAGTAATGTTTGTTGTTTTTTGTTGTTGTTTACTCCTATATAATGGACTATAACTATTTAGTTCCCCAACCAAAAATTGGAACAATTGGGATGGGATGGGGTGCGGTTGACATGTTTGTTCAATACATGTGATTGTATTTCTTTATGTTGTGAAAAACAATAAAAAGAATGTTGGCAAAAAAGAATGTATACCGTAGATCATTTCTTACATTTGCCCACACACCTGACAGTGAGTTTTACTTCTGTATTTAACACAAACCTAACACACAAACCAGCAGCAGGATTTTTATGCAAACCATTGTCTTAACTTGTTACTTTACAATCTTAAAGTAAGTTGTAAAAGTTTTCTAAAAGAATTGGATTACTTTCCTAGTGCGAAACTTGCTTGCCAAATTCCCTTTTCCTTCTTAGGTATAAAATAGGAACAATTTCCCAGAAATTAGGCTTATTTTTCTTTGCTGAAAATCAATTTTTGCAGTGCAAGGGTTTGACCACATCATTAACCACAGCAGGCAGCTCACTGGTTTCTCGATAATGCTGCTCATTAATGAGCGTTGCACGTTCTCAGCAGTATTAAGCAGTGGACAGAATTAGTGTGTTCATCTACTTTAAACAAGTATTATGAAATAGACACACATTTGTCTGTCCAATTTTAGGGAAAAGTGATTTAATTAATAAAAACACGAACATTCTTTTCTCATACTATCACAAATGACGTGTTTCCACTAGTGCGACTCGACTCACTTCGGCACGGCACGGTTAAGTTGCATTTCCACAAGCATAGTACCTGGTACCTGGTACTTTTTTAGTACCTGCTCCGGCGAGCCAATAATATGCGTGACGTTGCCAGACCGCCGGCCACTGATTGTCGCCACTGTGAGTGCCGTCACAGGAAGAGACGTCCGACACAAGACTCAAGCCAAACAATGCCAAACTGTAGATCAGTTAAAAATACTTAACAATCCCTAAAAATGTGGGTTAATCTCCAACAATTACCAGGGAAATGTCTAAAATCAATATTTAACAGGAGTCTGGTGCTCTGTGCTCCGGTCATGGAGGAAGTACTGAACAAATACTTTTGTTTTAACTGATTTTAACTGATTTAACTGATTAACTGTAGTGGAAAACCAACTTAAACCGCGACGTGCCAAGGCGAGCTGGGACCATAGGTGCAAAATATGTAGGGCTACAAAATAATATATCCCATACAGTCATTTCATTGTTACTTTGTGTTACCTGACACATGCCACACTGTATAGGGTCAAACTGCAGTGTATCCGTGGAAATGGTGACGGCCGGCATGGTCACAACTGCACACAGCCGCAGATGAACCGTTGGGCCACCCGTAACCTGGGAAACCAAGAAGATAAACATCCCAATAACACATGATTTCAAATAGAAATAATGACGACAGCATTTATGCACATATGCAGTATAAGCATATGTTTCCCGTACCAGTATTGGCATGACAACACATGTTTTCCCCGTGGGCAGGTTGGCTCTTTGAGGATCAAATTCCACTGTGAAAGTCACGGCTTCGCCACAAGGCAGGTTCTTCGCTCGTTCAAATTCAGCACTGAAACCTTTGAAGGAACAACAACAACACCATCACAACTCATTGTTTTACATGAGGTAGAACATCCGTCCTCTACTGGGGACCCAGCACCTGGGGGACCAACTCCAGTGGTCCCTGACCCTAACACATGATTTGATGGTAGGATGGAGGAAGAAAACCCTCACGGACAAGGAGAGAACAAGCAAACTCAACACAGAAAGAACATGAGACGGACAGGGGGTTCAAACCCAGAGCCTTCTTGCTGTGAGGCAACAGTCCTAGCCACTGTTCTTGTATATGAAAAAGATGTTTTTTATAGTGTAGAATACTAACAAGAAGAAGATAATACAAGATAATACAATAATAAGTGTAAATGTACAAATTATACTAAAGATCTATAAACTGGTATCTCCAGCATACAGTAACTGTAACATGATTTTCTACAGGCCTCATTGCACATGTTCTTTGTAGTAACTGCAGCGTGAGTTGGCATTTAACACAAAAACAGAGACAAAATAATTGAAAAAGACCTGAATAAAAGAATTGTAATGTTACCTGTGTCTGTGAGAGGTTTTAAATTGGCATGGAAGGACACAGGAATTAACCCAGCGTTGGTGACAGTGACAGTGTGACTGTGCACCCTGCCAAGAATGACATATCCAAAATCCAGCATGTACTCTGGGAGCACGAACCTGCGAGGGGAGCAGAATAATGGGGTGTGGAGAGACAGATTATGACGTCACTAACAACCTAACATAATATATTTCAAGTCATAAGATGTGGGTGAGCATGTGAAGAGTGTTTTGCCTTGAAAATCAACCTGACTGTTATGATACAGGCTCTTTCCACAATATGCAGATTTAACACTATTGTTGTGGAGACATTTTGACATTTTTGTGCTGACATTCTGAGCTTTTTTGGAGGTTCAGACTTTGTTTTAGAGTACGAGGGGTGTGAAATAAGCTAATGATAATGGCCCTGACAAAATAAAAGGTTTTCTTTCCATGGAAAACAAAACCTAACTTTCCCTCAAAGGCAGCATGGAAAATAATTGAATTTAAGCTTCTGTAGCTACAGTTTGAAACTTTCTTGCACAATATAAAGCTGGGAACGGCGGAGCCACATCTTGGCAATGTTGTACACAATATTTTGCACAAACTAACAACCTGACCCACGGATAAAAGTTGAACTGTATATGTATGTGTACGACTTAATGTGAAACAAATAAGACATGTGGTATGACAACGATTGTCCTCACAATTAGAGAAGGGCAAATGAGTGTATGTGTGTGAGTGTGTTAGTACATACTTGCCAAGTCTGTACCACTTCTTGTAGGAACCCTCTTCATCTCTGAGCTTTACCAAACTGCCGGTCATAGCAAGAGCATTATCTCTGACCAGCGCTCTATCAATCTCCATGTGAAGCAGCTCCTCGTACTAGAAGCAGCGAGCCATAAAGTCAAGGGAGAGGGAGACAGAAGTAAGGGTAAATAAACATTAAAAAGATATGCTGTAGAGTAGTTACATAAGTAGTAAATGCAAAGTAGTTTGTGAAGAAGAACGTTTTGTTATTTGCAGATTTATGACGATAGATTAGTCACATCGGACATCTGTAGCTTTCATAACCAACAAAAACAACAAAAACACCACTGTGGATATTTAAAATCATTGTCCTCAGTAGTGAAATAGCTACTGCTGATTTATTAAATTATCATTTTAAAGTGGTCACGCTTTAATTAATGCAATCATATGGGTCCTCTGATAGCACGCCTTTTTTTTTCTTCAAAACATCTACATATCTTTAATCTATATGGAGATAAATGCTTATTGACTCATATTTGTCCATTTCCATCCATAATCACTGACTGTGAAGGTGCTGTCCTCTGTTGTCACTTTTCTACCATCTGCTGGGTCCTTGATTCCTTTCGCCTTCAGTGTCGCTCTGGCCTGTTCCACCACCTCAGTGAAATTCTCCTCTGTTTAAAGGGAACACACACATACACACACAAATATTCATCTATCTATCTATATCTATATATATATATATATAGATATATATATATATATATATATATATATGTGTATATATACTGTATATATATATATATACATATATACATATATATATATATGTATATATAAATGTATTGTGTACTGTACTGTATATCTATTGAGTTTATGTCTCAATATTTGTCAACACTGGATCAGTGAGTATTGGTTAAACCTGTCCATTAACGACAAGATTTGTGCTCCATGCTTTGGAGAGCAAAACAAGTCGGGCATTAGCCACAGAGCCCCGAGGCTAAATTCAATTCAAGGGGAGCAGCTCTGCTCTGTGGCCGACTGTGTTCTGACAAGTTCCTTTATACCAATCGATAAACTATTACAGCGTGCGGCGAGCACCTTCTGTTTACAGCTATTGTTGCAACTAGCCCATTCTACTACATGGAGATCAATGTACTCACATTGTGCACATTGTTTTACGCCGCACGCCATAATATTGACATTTGGGCAAAACAGAGAGAATTACAAACAATGCTTTATAAAATTCCACAGTACATGCATTTCTTAAAATAATTGTTGTGATTGACAAAGACGATTAAAGAGACAGAGTAAAATGCATTTTGATTAACAATCAAAAGGACATGAGCCTATTTAAACAAGCAGTGAGTAAGAAGTGACACCAAATATCACTGTATTTGGTCAGAGGAGTCAAATAACAGTAAAATCTCAACGGTGAGCTGAAAAAAAATACACATTATCAGTACATTATCAGTGAGGTTTAAATGATGGATTAAATGGAACATGATGTGTACATGATCTCACTCTGGATCCTTCTATTCATGTACTTAATTTCTGATCTGTTTGCATACTTAATATATTTATAAGATCACATTTTGAAGAGATAATGTAAAAAAATGGGGGGGGGGGGGTAATGTTTTGAAGTTTTCACTTCTTTCCTACTCCTTTTAGACACAGAACACTGAAGTCATTAGTAGTAGTTTCTCTGTTATTTGGTTGTGATGTTGCAAATGTTAAACATTTCTTTATGTCACTTTTTGCCTTTCATTTATTCATGTATGTATCAAGTTATAACTTGTTTAACTTGATACAATTGTTGTATATCTGCTGCTGGTCTCTTTCTTCTGTCTCTACCTCACCTCCCTCTAGTCCTTTCTGTCCCCCATTTTTCCTTTCACCCCAACCTGTCTCGGCAGATGGCTGCACATCTTTGAGTCTGGTTCTGCCAGAGATTTCTTCCTGTTAAAATGGAGTTTTTTGCTCATTGTGTGAATTGTTGGGTTTCTCTACTCTCGATGATGTTGTCTATGTACAGTGCCTTGAGATAATGTATGTTGTAATCTGGCGCTATACAAATAAAAGTGAATTGAATTGAACTGATAATGTAGGAAACAGCGGACAATAGTTGGAACCATTCCCATGAATGTGACAAAGCATTTAAAGCTCCAGTCAGTGTGTAAAACATAGGGTGAAATTATCTTCAGAGGTTATAAACACAATAAACAACCACCTGTTAACAGAATGAGCATTATTTACACCAGGAGCTGAGTCATCACTACAGAGGCAGCCATTTTGGCTCACCATGTTTTTACAGTAGCCCACAATGGACACACTAAACATCCTTTGACTTTTGATGTCAACTGAAGCTGCATAGGTTCTCCAACACACTTTGGAAGAGAAAGGTGAGGGATATTCAACTTCAACTTCACCAATGTATGTTGCTAAATCTTACACACTCAACCTTAATAACACAAAGAAATGTGTAAATGATGTGACTGAGGTTGAACATTAACATTCTGATCTGTGAAATGCACAAAAGCCACTGAAGAAAACTGTGACATAAAAGTCTCAAACATTCATTCTTCTGGCTCGTGAGATACAATCATAATCCACGTGTTATGACATGCGTGTCTGTACGTACGCAGGTTCCGGGGCAGGTTCAGGATGATCCGGGGGAAGAATCCCTCTCCAGTCACAGTGATGTCCTGCGCAGGCAGGAAAGCCACCTGCACAGAAAGCCGCTTCTCAAAAACCTCCGGTGTGCCGGGGATGAAGAGGAGATGCAGGCGTTGCTCTGCACCGGCAGCGATGTAACCCTGACACACACACACACACACACACACACTGGTCAAAAACTGGTTTTAAAAAACAATATGAAAAACCCTGCATACATAATTAATGAATCAAATACCGATCTGGGGATGACCAAGGGTTCACCAAGTCTGATCTCAGGCACCTCCTCTTTCTCGGTGTGCGGCTGTTCATCCTCCTCTGTGGCCTTCCTCTGTTGCCGTGGCTCCACCACCACCACCTCCTCCTCGTCATCATCCAGGTGAATGATTTCAAAACTGAAGCCCACCCTGCCAGTGTTTCTTAGCGTCACCTCAGCTTCCCCCAAATGATCGAAAAGCTGAAAGTCAAAGCCGTAAAAACCAAAAGAGTCTTCAGCTGCTTTTTTAAAAGAATCCACACAATTAAAGCAATGCAAAGACAGAGGCAAGCTGTTTGGGAGCCACTGCCTGAAAGGCTCAATCCCTTCTGGTCCTAAAGGTTGTTTTTGGACACAACTAACAACAGAGATGTAAGAAGGGGCTTGTCCATGTAAAGCCCTAAAAGTAAGGACCAGGATTTTAAAATGTACTCTAAAATTAAGTGGAGTGAAGGTAAAACTGGTGTGATGTGATCTCTCTTGCGTGTGTTGGTTAAAAGCTGTGCGTTTACGGTCATGATGAAATACAGTCATAGTTGTTACTGTGACTGTGATTTGAGCTCAAATAAACTATTGTTAAGAGTAAGAGGCCGAGAGACAGAGTTTAAACTCTGGAAAAGTTGGGAATGAGAGAAAGAGAGAAAAGGAAAGAAGCTGAACAGACAGTAAGGTCGAAGAAAGGCTCTTGCTGAATTGCTCGTTTCAACCAAATCAAAAAATCAATATGTCCTTGTTTTGAATATCAATGATAACCGGTGTGGATGCCTTGCATCTCTAAAGAGAGGGGGGTGGAAGTGCCAAGGACCGACCGGGTGAAAAACTACACATGTGGTTAATGTGCGTACCTGCCGGCCAAAGTTAATGTGGGAGGAGTCGAGGCTGTAGCTGTTCACCGATGCTTCTCCTCTGAGTTTGACTTCATACGTCGGCCCCTCCTGTACGTGACACTGAGCCACCGCCTCCCTGCTGATGTTTTCGTGGCCGAAGAAAGAGAGCGTGACGTTCTGCTTCTCCCCGGGCTGCAGGAGACCGCTCATCGGCAGCACGTCAAACACCTACAGACACGACAAGAACTTCATTACAACTTCCATAAAACTTCCACAACGCGCTTATTTGCTCTTGTTATAAGTAAAATGTTGATTTATAGGGGTTAGAGTGCAGGACGACTTCCTGGATTCCCTGTGCAGGTGCAATCACTTTGATGTTTCGGAATAATTTTCCCAAAATATATTCATTTTAGAGCTTTTCTTAATATAATTCAACATCCACTAAAGTACAACTTATGTCCAGAGTACAGGAATTTTGTGTTGAGCCATAAAATGTACAGTATATGTTCTGGGATGGTGGGTGGACAAAAACATCACAATATCAATAATTATCTCTAGCAATTCAGCCAATAATCAGCCAATGCTGAGAGTGCTGCGTTCACCCTTAAATAACCTGGAAATCTTGTACACATTTACCCACCTCCTCCACGTGTGCCGGGGGTTGTTTCTTCTTCTCTCTCGGTGTGACGTGAGCGGGAGACCCCGGAGAAGGCGTCCGAGATGAAGGCACCCTGCCTTCCTTCTCATTATGTGGGGTTTTCCGCTTCTTCTTCTTGTCCATATCTGTTTCACTAGGATGCCAAATGAATAAATAGAAAACATCACTGACGTTAATCACTGACGGCAAAACATAATGATGCACTGTTAAAAACAAAAGGGGGGGCAAATGATCAATGAAAAGAGGCAATATAGTGGGGTTTTTTTCCCAATTTTCCAGAGATAAATTATAATAAATATTTGATCATTAGAGATACATGTCTCATTCCCAAAACAGCAGAGGAAGTTGGGATTGAAAAAAATAAATAAAACAGACAACAAGTTGACGTCAAAGTGACTGCCTTAAAAGAAAATAAAAGATCTGAAAAAATTAAATACAATTAAAAAAACGGGTCAAATTTAATCCAACTCTGTACATTTTAAAATGAAAAAGCAAACTATAGTTCACATATATGTATAATATAGTATAGTCTTTGCATATCACCTGTAAGAGAATGAATAGAAAATAGAAGATTAAATGCTTTAATAATCTGTAACTTTTATAAAATAAATCCTTCATTATTCCCACGATGGGGAAATGTAAAGTGTTACAGCAGCATAAAATAGTAAAGAGTAAAGAAAATACAAGAAAAAACAAAAGATGACAAAAGGTAACATAGACAATATAATAAATAAGATATTAAAGACAGTGAGATAATGAGAATGTAATGAAATGATATGAGAATATAAAGAGTAAAATATGTTCAGTAAAACATTGTAAATAAACTGAAATGAAGTGAAAAAACTGGATGAACTCCTGCTGCTGTTCTTGTTAAGTTATAAACCCACGGGTTTGTTTGTTTGTGCACGACACCACCATCGACCCAACCAGTTTACCCACTGTAAAGAAGCAACTCTGACTCATTTTCCTCCTCTTGTTTGTTCTCCCCTTTCTCTCTCTCTCTCTGCATGTGTCCCTGTGGGATCACTGTTGGGTGTATCCATCAAGTTAATTAAACTGTGTTCTATAATTAAAAGGCATTTTAATAGGCAAGTAGCAGGAAATGGGTCAGGATGGATTGCAGCAAAGTGCTGAATAAACACGGAAGCGAGCGAGAGTGAGATTTAGTGAGGATCCGTCTCCGAGCCGGACCGGTCAGGTTATATATTCAATCACTGAACACTGGCTACTTCACTGAGAGAGCGAGAGAAACATATGAGGCAACATTTAAGTGCATGTATCCATTTGTCATATAGTGCTCAATAGAACATTACAGTATTGTTGTGTCAGCATGTGAGTTTATTAGAGCAAATAAAACCAGCAGGGGGCACTGTTGTATGGTCCATCTACTGTATAACAAATGTCTTTCTTTTCTTTTCTTTTTTTTTGCTTATCTGAAGGCTGCTTGGCCTTGGAATCACAAATTAGTGGGTCTGGTAATGTGAGATGTGAGATGTGAGGGTGAGGAGACACCGTAGGTCATTGTACTTCAAACAGACGCCGCGCTGCGTCTTTGGTGCGTGCCAGTTTTTTCAGGGTCTGTTAAAATCATTTGGTGCCATGCGGGGAGAAAGAAAATAAATACATGTGGGAGGGAGGGGAAGTGAAAGGAAGAGTCTTAAAGCCAGTGGTGCGGACAGAAGGAACAGATGGTGAGACGGCGGATGATGACTCTGCAAGAGCTCAATCTACAACAGAAACAGATACTCTGACATTGTCATATCTGTCTCTCTGTCTTTCCTTCATGCGACTGCGACCGGTCTCCAGTGTTCACCCGTACACAACTTTTCTTCTTCTTCTGCGTTTTACGGCACTACATTTGCATTATTGCCTCCATTAACCTTTACCTGTCAATCACCTTAGTGCCTCCCCTTCTTCTGTGATGTTTTACAGCAGTTTGGAGACATAATGTTACACTAACTCCTCCTACGTCCTCTCTTTTCCTTCACACAAGTTAGTTCGTTAGTTAGGTTGTTAGTTAGGTTGTTATTTGTGTTCAGAGATTGACTTTGATCTTGTGCCTGGATCTCCCTTAAGCGTGAAATGCCTTTTATGTTGATGATGTCACACACAGAAATCTGAAGTTTGTGTTTTTCTGTTTATTTTTTTTTACAGATGGAAATTATTATAAGATTAAGGCTGACACCTTTTGGCATTTATTCATGCTTCTTTCAGCTTCTCCTTTTAATGGTCACCACAGTGGATAATCTTGTCCTCTCCCTCATGCCCTCCTTCACAACATCCATGAACCTTCATGAACCTTCTTTGTGGTCTTGTGACCAAACCATCTCAACCTTTGACTCTCTTAATTTATCTCCAAACTGTTCGACCTGAGCAGTTCCTTGAATATGCTCATTTCTAATCCTGTCAATCCTGGTCACTCCTGACAAAAATCTCAGCATCTGCAGCTCTGCCACCTCCAGTTCCAGTTTAACCCTTTAAAACAGCGTATCACAGGCGACACATTTTGTGCAAGCGCACTTTGCATTGCTGCAATTCCGTGGCGGTTTGTGCTACAGGGAAAAAAATTCAACAGTTTCTGAAAGCTGAGACGCTGCAAGTCAAAACCAATATGTGGTTATTACGGTAATTTCACTCGCGCTGTCACAGGAAGCTGGCAAATCAATCGTTTTTGGACACCGAGACAAAAATTCAAATTTTAACATTTGGTGTTTGTGTACAACGACAGTGTTTTTTCTAGATAAAATTGTTAATACACTATTTCATCATGCAGTGAATTGTAAATAACTGCCAGATATTGAAAGCTATTCTGGAAAAATGGGCAAAAGCACTTACTCACAGGACATTTTCTGGCCCTTTTTATGGTTAAAAAAAAATCCAGACATACATTTTGAGGCTTAAGTCTTGAAGGGTTAACATCAGTTAGCGTCTGTAATGTTACATAACTGCCACCTTCTGGATTAAACCAACCAACTACACCTTCAACCACCAACATTCAGAAGGCTACACAACAAATAACACAGGGTGGAAAAGCTGTAAGTCAGTTTTCTACTATTCATTCCATTGGGATAGGAAGACAGAAAAGAGTAAGCTCTATTAAAATCCCCCCTCTCTCCAAAGGCTGTGGTGTAATTACCGATAGCGATGTAATTAGCTCAACATGGCTAGATAGTGCACGTTTTGTGAGCGAGAAAAAGAGGAACTTTAGCGAGTGAGTTCACAGGGTGAGGTCTTCCTTTAATTAGCCAGATGGCTCGTGAGACAGGCTGTTAAGGGAGGTCATAATGTAGGAGTTGGAGGAGAAGAGACTAGAAAGAGACAAGGGAGGGGGAACAAAAATAAATGAATAATAAATATAAGCTATATTACAACAAATAACAAATAAATAAATACTGGCTATGCAAAAACCATAAGATCAGGAAGGATAGGACACTATAGGGTGATAAATCTTGTAAAGCTGTGGCAGGTAGTTGGTCGAAAGCCATGGACGGTCTACTTTAGTATTCATTGGCCATTTTAGGGGGGGGGGGTGTATAAAAGGCGTCAGGGAGGCAAACTTTAACGTTTGTAACATACACAACTAGAAGATTTGTCTTCTGCAGAGAGTTTACAAAATCGATTTGCCTTTTGATTCACAGAATTACATGAATGATGTAAAGCTACAGTCCTGACTCATAAAAAAAAAAAGATGCTAATAATTTTAGCATTAGATATATTTTTCTATGACTTAACAAAAGAAGTAATTAACAATGTTGTGATGATTATGAAAATAAAAGTGTCATCAGCATAAGGGAAAAGTGTGTCACAACATCTGAACATAAACAAAATTCCCTTTATTTGCCAAGTCATTGTGTCCACTATGGATAAATCCTCTGACATCACTTTCACATTAAGTTGAAACCACTGCCTGACAAAGCACTTAATTTAACTGTGTGCTGTTTTGCTGTGTCGACAATGTTAACTGACATAAGAGAGTGAGGACCAGATTCACCTGTTGATACAGTGTGTCGGGTCCTCGAGGAAAGTCCAGCTGTAGGACACGGGCAGCTGCGAGCAGTTTGTCATTGTGATTGTGCTGTGAGTCTGTGTGTAATTCAGCACGCAGCCAAAATCCACGGTGCTGGAGGAAAAGTGGAGGTTGGGGAAATGGACCTCAGCGTGCAGCTCCACCATGTCTTGCTGTGGGTGTCCCTGGTAGATCATCTCAAGGAACTGAGGGGAAGAAAAGAAAACATATAAAGTAAGGAAAATGTAAAAAAAAATCACAAAGATAATACTCAAAATATATGGCAGACATGGATGCAAGACCTCCAAGAGGACTTTTGAGAAGAGAAGTGGGGTTTAGGATGCTCAAAAGTACAAACACAAACTATTAACCTTCAGGCTTCAGTTTAATTTACTGCCCTCTAAAGTCATTAAGGACAAAAATGTCCACTTCCAAACAACTGCTATGAAAACATTACAGATTAATATTTTTTCATGCATTTTTCTGCATAAATCTCTTAAGCAACTTCAGCCCTGCACAAAACTACCAGAAATGTAATCTATTTCAGGATTTTAACCCTTTAAAGCCAGTTTAATGGCTTAAGAGTATGGTAAATTTGCCTCAATGTGTTCTTTTAATCTATTTTATGAAAAAAAAATTCTATTTGAATTCCAAAATTTGTTTCTTACAAGAAATTATGCCATTGCACAAACACAGCCAAAATGATGGCCAGTCCAATAGGTAAAATCTGCCCAAATGGACAAAAGCGTCCGTAATGAAGCCTGCCAGTTAATACTAGATTAAAATTAGCTCTGAAGGCTCTGATAGGATTGTGCTTTAGAAACACATCGTATTATGATATTATGAAGATTTGAATCGTGAGGTTATCTCATTATTTCATTATTTCATTCTAAAGATCAAGTTTGGCACTGCCATGGATTTTGTTCTGTTTTCTAAATTGTTCTTGTTTTTGCAAAATTAACACATGTATGTGTACACAATTGATGAAGAAAATCAATAAATACATATAAATTTAAACAAAGGAAGAAAAATGTACTTGTAAACAAGAATTTTAAAGGCCTGTAAAGATGAATAAATCCAGTTGTAGGGTGATACAAGCTATAACTAGAGGGAATAAAAACATACATTAAAAACTCTGACATATATGTTTTTTATCACTTGCATAGAAAGATGCAATATGACCCAGATAAAAAAAAGAAAGAAAAAGCATTGCATAATAATCTGGCAGGATGCATTACTGTTACCTTATCCACCACTCGTGACACCTGATCTTGATAGTAATCTGGATTAAAGCATATCCACAAGTCGGCCTGTTTCCCATCACCTAAAACCACAGACTTAAAAAAGACAACAGTATAGTATTAAAAACTAGTTGAATAAATAGATAGATTATTATTAGAAACAGTTAACAAAAACGTTATTGTTAGCTCTCGTGTGTGACAACAAAATATGTGACTTTCTTCCTCGAAAGAATTTGAAATCAAACAAAAAACAAACTACACACAACTACAGAAAGTGCTCAGGGAGAGCACATCTCCACCAAGTGCACTCAGTTTCCCATAGTGTTAATATACAGTATGTGTATGTGTTTGGTTTTTTTTAAACTGAATCCAGAAAACATTGACTGGAGCGTATGGAAGTTCAGACGTGTCAAATTTAAATGATCTGTTGTGTAACACTGTATTTTGTGTATTTTGCAAGTGTTCATACTTCTACTCTCAACTTCACTGTTCACTCTCATTAACGTGTTCGTCTAGTTTGTCAGCAGGACTGTCTGACATTGTTATACATATTTCAATTTTCATGGAAACAATAGCTTTGTCAAAATTTGTCTAGGGCACAAAATGCATGGGGCCATATCCCACATCCGTAGAAAACTGGAGATAAAAGAACTTCTCTGAAGGAACAAGACAAGAAGTGTGTGTACCTTAGTGGTAACTGAGCTCTGTGTTCCGGGAGCGTCACACAGAGAGAACGGCTCTTCAACAGAGAGCTTCATGGACAAACACAGAGATGATACATTCGTCAAGACCAGTTTCTCATATATGGGCTCTAGGTTCTCTCCTGGGACCTGAAAGACATACATTTTCCATTACCTTTGTGTTTAATGCAGCAGTATAAACAGGAATCTTACCACATCACATATTCCTGTATAAGATATTTTTGAATAGGGGAAAAAAAAGCTATGTTACCTTCTCTATGCAGAAGTTCAGCCGCTTAGAAGAAACGCTGAGCAAAGGAGCGATAAAGCGACAGGAAACATCGACGGACATGATCTGCTCCTTACAGGCGTGATCACCCACAGTGCCACGGCACACCAGACGCTCCTGTACCACCTTGAAAGACAATGACACGTGTACTAAATGTGCAAAACTAGACAACAAATCACTAAAGCAACCTGACGGGTACCGACAAGCTTGGATGAAAATCAAGAAATTATTGTCTGGCTTGGTTCTTTTAGTAAAACATAAGAGTAAAATACAGTGTAAACCTTTAATAAATAAATGTATAAAGTGTAAAAATAAGTTATAATAAGTAGAAACTGAAAAGTGGTTGACCTGGGGTTCTTGCAACACAAGGTGGATGCTATCCTTAATTGAGAAGAGCTGACTGTCATTAATGTTGAGTCTGAAACTCTGGTGATAACTCAACTCCAAGGTGTGTGATTTGTGTGTATGTGTGAGTGTGTGTGTCCATGGGGCTAGTAGATGCTTCCTCCTGGAACATTAACTTTTGTAGTTTGCTGAAACTAGACTTAAAGGCTAACAACCACCTGCAAGACAGTTAATTGTACACTTCACTTCATATAACTGTGTCGGGTATTTGTCGGGCATGGACTAAAATTCTAGGATGGAGCCTGAGACGTTCTCTAACTGGTAACTCTGATCTCGAGGAGATTGATTCAGGTCTCCAAACAAAGGCTCTCACCTTGGCAGTGTCTGAAAATCCAGTCAGCACCATGTCGACAGAGCAGCCCGGTAAAAGCTTCACTCGAGACGGGGTGAGGCCGAACACCGGCTCTTCTCCGACGGCCACCAAAGATCCACGGATATGAACATCTTTCTTCTTGGGAGGCGAGATGGGCGGCAGAAAGTACAAGCTGTCCCCATTGTGGGTTTTAGCGTTGTGTAGGGAGCCATCCGTACCCCAGTACATCCAATGTGTCCGTTGGCCGAGGTTGGTCAGTTTGAAGTGGTACTGGCATAACTCATGGCTGATGGGCATAAGAGGACAGGAAGCAAACTGTCTATATGACATCTAATGTGGAGACTATAGAGTACAACAAATGTAGGTCTCATCCCTTCCTTTGTAAAGTGTGTCAGGGAACAACACACTGTTTGTTTACCTGAAGTGTGTTCCTAAGTCAAGGCTTGGGGCCAAAGGCCTGTCACTGACAATTGTGGTGCCAGTGCCTGTTGCAGACAGATGAACCATGTGTGTCTGACTGTCCTGGATGGACACTTTCAACTTCTCCTGGAAGTCGATCGTGTCCTTCAGGTGGGCTACGACACAAAGCTCCAGCCGGCTCTCTGGTGGAACTTCCCCCTCGCTGGGCTCGACACGCCAAAAGGACTTCCTATGGCTCTGAGGAAACACAAACACAAAGGGTTTTTGCTGATAATGGCATGTCTGTCTTAGTAGAAACAAGGGTATAGTAACATCTCCAACAGCTACTTCCTGGAGTGAAATGTGATGCGTGAAATTGTCTCCCTTGTGGGGGCACTTTCCTCTTACTGTTCTCCACAAGCTGTAACTTGGATGATAAATGCGTGGATCGTATAGCTACATAATCACATCAGCATCTCAATCTAGCACAAGATACCAAAGATCAAAGTAGAGCAGTGGCTCACTGCCTGACATACAGTCCGTAAGATGAAAGATGTCCTTACTGTAACTGCGATAATGGATATAGAATGATGTACAGAAATGCAGCAGAAGTCTGGTAGCTGCAGCTTATATACCTGGCAATATGTCGGGCAACTTATCTCCTCACCGGGCTGAATTCATAAAGAGTGAAGATGGAAGAAAAGTTTAAAGGATCACTTAAGATCGTGAGGATGGCAGAAGTGGATCGCTGCTTTAAAACACACTTAAATTGAATGATGGAAACCCACAGGTGGCGGATTCTGCTTGTAGAGTGATCACTTCATATCAGATTCTGTCGTGAATCACAACACTTGCATCCAGATACTGTATGCAGGTTCTCAGTCGGCAGTTAATAGATAGAATAGAATAGAATAGCCTTTATTGTCATTGTATTATTGTATTGGAGTGCAATTTCAGTTAAGCGGAAACTTAAAGGAAAATGCACCAATCATTGCAATTTTACACTTCTTACTTACTGTTAAAGAACATGTACTGTATGTCAAGCCATTCTGTTACATACTTTGACCTATGAGAAATAGATGAAGTTATGATTGTTACGAGTTAAGTGTCCCTTAAGTTCTAGGAATCTGTGATAGGTCCATAGCATAGGTTTAGTGTGTGACCAATGTTAAAATATGTTTTAAAATGTACAAATTCAAGGATATGTACATCAAAAATGTTGAATAAAATCTGGCATAAGCATTGAAAAGAACTTCTGTAAGACAAACCAAGTATTTTGCCTGTTTTTGGATTATATATGATTGCAATTATTTGGATGACGCCCAGTGGAATGAAGAAAATAATTTAGATCTAATGTTCATCTCCAGATGGCCCCTTCACTGTGCTCACTGTACTGAATCTGACCCAGGAGTGGTCGAGATCACAATCGATGTTCTGTGTTGATGGATGGCCGGGACATAAACTTTTAATTACTATTTTTGAGAATGAGTGTCCTGCGGATGCAACGAAGCATGTCGGCACTTTTGCTGCCAATAGGACAAACACCGTAGATTGTTGATCAATGGGGAGGGGGGGATATGTCTTCAATTAAATAAAGCAAATGGCATTTGTCTTGCCTTAACAAAGTTCACACTGCATGTAAAGGTCCAGTGTGTAACATTTAGGCGGGTCCATTGGCAGAATTTGAATATACTACTCATAAGTATGCTTGTATAAGTGTGTTGGTTTTCATAAGTCTTTACAATGTACATCTACTAAGGACCAGTGTTTCCCAACCTTTCTATATGGCGTCCCACATTTTAAAGAATCTTGCAAATGTGTGCATAATGTAGCGACTTATTTACACCTAATCATTCTGAATTGGTAAACGAATCAATGAATTTCAAGGGATGTTTAATAAATGAATTAAAACTCCACTGTGCTTGACGACGCCAAAACACACAATCACAACAAGCCGAACAATACCGAACTGTAGATCAGTTAAAAATACTTTTTTATAGTGTAAAACCAACCTACGCACCAAATGTGCCGTGCCATGGCGAGGCGAGGCAAAGGAATGGAAAAGGGCCATTATCCTGGACTAATGAAATAATATAGATTTTGTCTGACATCTGTGTTCAAGGCCACTTGTTTCCAGCACAGCCTAACGAATACACTTAATTAATTTACAAGTACAGCAGCATTTAATTAATGCTGCTGTACTTGTACTTACACAGTGTAAACATGGACGACCAATTAAAAAAAGTAGCCTGAGGAAACATATATTACATTTCCAAAAAAAAACTACCAAACACGCAGTGACAAAAAAAGATTGTCACAGATCACTCTCTAAGCTTCGGTATGATCGACTGAAGGAGCCGGGGAAAGTAAAATTGAGCGGGTCGATGCGATGGTGATTATAGCAGAGGGGTGGGCAGAGTCAGAGGAGCAGTAAGAGCAGGGGGTCGTCTCTCTGGAGACAGAAGCAAAGACGACTGGAATCTCAATAATCACATCAAACCTGCAGCATCCCACAGTCTTATTAGAATTGATTGCTTTGGTCTACAGCTGGGGTCAGAAAGGTTTAGAATCCATCTCAGTGCTGTATGCTGTACAACAATCAACAGCACTAAAAAGTGCATAAATCCTGTACCGGTGCTGCAGTTACTGCTGCAGTCAATTCTACCTGCCAAATAATACACAGCACAAAAAAATCAATGTATTGTAGCTGTGAGTTGTGCATGGTTCATGTTTCGTTTTCCACCCAAGACAGAAATAATATCTGGATTTTTCCATTTCATCCATTTAAAGGTATAAGACCCTTATTTATGTTTGTAGAGGTGAATAAACACTTGTGTGTTTTTGTGTGCTTTAAACAAAGACAAATGTTTCTACAGGAGCCTGAATGGACAGAAAGCTCATCCAAAACCCCCCACCAAAGCTCAGCGTCCCCATCGTACCCAACACCCCCAGGTACACAACCCCCACCGGACTCGCCCGCTTCCACACTCGGAACCTCGCACCCCAGTGTGGTGCAGTTGGCCTGGCCGCCCTTCGTGTGCCGACTGGGTACCGGGTAACTCGAATTACCCAAGCGCACACAGAGAGAGAGGAAATAAGCGGAGACACACCTAAAAACCACGTCAATTTGAGTTTCCAATCAACCTCACCTTTAAAGTGAGATGTGAGTTCTCAGTTTGTTTGACATCTGCTGGTAAGTCTGAAGTCTTACCAGTAGATGTCGCTAATTCTTGCACACCAGACCTTAAACGGTGAGTTAAAAAGGACAAGGTGGCCCTACCTAAAACAGAAAATAGAGTAAAAAAAAAGATGCTGTACTGCATTAGTTTAAATGTTTAAATCCAGACAAGATATTTTTTAATAACAAAAAAAAGTTGGCGAATCGGATGGAGTGCAATTTAGTTTTTTCACCGACGGTGATTAGACAAGCGAGTATGGATAACTTTCGCAATACCCCTGCGATCCTCTGTCATCAAGTCTATTTGTGTGGCTCTCTGCCAGCCTATTGAGCTAGATGTAATGTAATTCCAGGAGAATCTGCATCGATTGATGCTTGAGAGTGCAGAAGAGAAACTCCTTTCCCCGACACTGCCTCAGAGGAGAGGACAGGGTCACACAACTGCAGTTACACCGGGGGATTGCCTGCCGTCTGCCGTGTCTTTTCCAGCTTAGGAAATATTAATGCATGAGTTTGTTCCACCGTGGATATCAGACATCGCAGAGCGAAGGGCTTTTTAGGGGGCAAGAGAAACAGTGACTGTGATGAATTGTCGATGCCATGATCCTGCAGCATATAGTTTAGTCATAAATAAAAACAGGTAGGACACAGCTATTCAGTCTCGCAACTCCTCGTAAGATAAAACACCACATTCACTTTAAAAAATGCTGAAAATGACAGGGGGGCTGTCACCGTCAACAAGTCAGTGTCTCAAAACTGTCAAAGTGTTAAAAGACTGTTGAATTGACAGCAGTCGTCAGTCGATGTGGAGGAGAGGGACAGAGAGCTCAACTGTCAGTTCAACTGTGAAGACTGTACTGCCGACATTACATGACCTCTTTGTGCATAAAATGGAAAATCATTAACGCTCCAGGGACGGGGAGTAGAAATTGAACGGGCAAATAATTATTTCAAGCGCCGACAAAGCATTAAACCTATTAACTTATTAATTACATTTCCAATTTTACTAAAAAATTAACAAGTCATAGGATTAAGCAATGACACGGTAAACAAGAAATGAATCAGTGGAGAAATCACTTACTTCGCTCATTAACATTATGCTCCCAAACTCAACATCTCACTGCTCGAGTTAAGGGCAAGAAAAGTTGCCATTCTTTTGTACATTTGTGCTTGCTTTACTGCTTTACTTGTACTGTTCTCAGTAGACCACACAACTCTGTGTACTGCGTTGATATATTATGGTGCAGTACCACCACTGTATTCTATATACAGTGTGCCTGCCTTTCCTGCCACTTTGGAGAGTTGTGTCTGTGTAAAGTGAAGCGATGCAGTTTGGCAACACATGATGCTGCAGCATTTATAGTGAGCAGCAAGTCACCTCCACGTACTAGACTTATTAGTTCTCTATGAAGCACCCAGAGCTCTAAGATCATCAGGAACAGGTTTCCCAGATGCACAACCAACCAACGTGAAGCAGCATTCAGTTATTCTGCTGTAATGTCATTTTAATGTCCAGCTTTTCTATTTTCTTAATGTCTTTCTATGCCCTTGTAAAGCACAGATTGCCTTGCCTTGCCTTGCCTTGCCTTGCCTTGCCTTGCCTTGCCTTGCCTTGCCTTGCCTTGCCTTGCCTTGCCTTGCCTTGCCTTTTGCCTCTCCTCACCTCGCCTCGCCTACATGCGAGTGCACTGCTGAATAATCTGTGTTCACGGTTGCTTGTACCATGCGCGTTGTGAAGCTGGCGGGAATAGGCGAGTGGTTTGACAGGTGCAGCGTCCTGGTAATGTCCGTCAGCACTGGGATTCTGCCAAAGTCCAGCTGTGGGCTCTGAACGTGGACCAGAGGACCCTGACCAGTACATGACAGGTCCACTTCCTTGAACAGAAGAGGGGGGAAAAAAAGCATAGTTTTGATGAGAACACCGCCTGAACTTATATATATATATATATATATATATATGCACACACACCAGGGTTGGGGCATAATATTGATTCCATCCTGACTCATGAGACACTCTTGTCGACAAGCTGGGAAACAAATATTGATATTTTCATTTAAAAAATATGGTGCACTAAATATGACTCCCCAATGACTCCTCACAGTGATGTTTAACACAGGGATAACTTGAAAGATAGCTAAATGGTCAATAATGGTGGAAAGTAATGAACAAATTTCTCACTTCTCACAATTTATATTCTTTATTTAGGGAGATATCGTGATGTACTATTACGTAATTATCGTCAGATCGTCCTTGAGTATCACGTATCACACACTTTGACTGACCAGAGGAGGCTTGGTGCTGCCGAACACAGCAATACGAAGCGTGTGACGCAGTCTTCCCGTGGCCTTGGCCAGCAGTGTCACGGGAAGCTGCTCTGAAGCGTGAGGAGGAATCACTCCTCTGGGTGAGGAAGAGTCAAAAAGCAACAAGGGAGACTCCTCATACTCCTGAGAAACATGACACACATGAATCAATCATACAGATAGACATAAATACAAAAAAAAAATCCATAAATCCTTTATATCACAGGATTCACTGTAAAAATGTAAAAAACCAGCAGTAGCATTTTAGCTGAGTCATGGTGTGGGTGCTGCTTCTTTCATCCCTTGAGGTGGAGAAAATCTGTCTCACTGTTGGAGAATTACATCTTCAAAAGTGCTCCAAATGGCCGTAGGTGGTTAAGTGCTTCCGCACAAAATAATGTGTCGCTAACAGCTGTGTGAAAGGTTTGAAAGGTGTAAAATGACTGCATCTGAAATTGAGCCATTGTAGCTGTAGTGCCAACTGTTTGGCAGTATGTTGGCAGAAGTTTTCTTGTAGCTACAGTGCTTTTCCTTAATTCAATTTCATTTCAAAAAAGTCATTAATTCAGTCATAAATACTACAGCAATGTAATTTTAGCATTTTATGGATTCAACCAAATGTGTCATTAAAGTACCACTAGATTAATAGGTAAGATATTTGGGGGATTCATAAATGGATTATAATAAAGTTATCAATTTGTTTAACACTATAAATGATCAATAAACAAGTTTTAACACTTTTACCCACATTGACATTTTCTCATCACTTGGCATGATGCTGTTCATGTACAGCAGCGTAACGGTAATAAGTGCGGAATGAAATCAAGTGATTTTGAGGCACGTTACAAGGTAGGAGCTGCAATCACTTTATGACAAGTGCAAATGTGCATTTTATGGGTTGTACTGACATATTTAAAGTTATTTAAACAACAAATAAAAAGGAATAGGTGAGGTATAATCTACCAATTATTAGCCTCATGATTGAAATCAAATGATTTTAGGGCAGAGAAAAAAATTTATGTTACAAGGTAGGAGCTGCAATTACTTTTTGGCAAGTGGGAATGTACATTTTATGAGTTGTACTGGCCCTTTAAGTGTATTCCAACAAGTAAAAAGGACTGTGTGAGGTATAATCTGTCTAATATTAACCTCTTGAAAGAAATCAAGTGATTTTGAGACAAATAAAAACTTTACATAACACTTTTATAGGTTGTACTGGCATACATAGCTCATTATTTGGCTTTCAAGAGGTTTAAAGTAAAAAATAACACTGTGTATAGTAACATTATTTCAGCGGCCTTATTGTCTACTTAACCTGGTCAAGCAGGCCATAGCAGGCAGGCAGACTGCTGGGGTTGGTCAGCTGCACTTGCTGCTCACAGGGGTAATTGAGGAAACACCTTTCGAACTCCAACACTGGAGTCTCCACCGCGATCTCAGGAACAACACATCTATCATAGCAGAGTGGAAGAGAGAGGAGGGGAGGGAACAAAAGAGAGATAACACAAAACAGAAAGATCTGAGGTTTATTTATGGATCAGAGCAGTAATTGCCAAAACCGCAGTCTTTTTAATTAGATCTATTTCATACATTTTCAATGAAGGTGATTGGCTTCAGGAAGTCCGAGTGCCGCAGCTCTATTCTGAGCGACGGTGCAGGTGACATTCAAATATATTATTATTGTTATTATTTTTATTATGCCGATTAATATATTTAACACACGTGTCAGAGGGTTGTCGTCAGTGGACCACGTTCACAGCCTGTCAAAGCAGCATCGACGACGGTGTGAGGTTACTGCCAGAATAAAAACTTATTTGAACTTATTTAAAAAGTGAAATTAACGCTGTAAAAAAAATCAAAATGAACCTCTGCTGTTTTATGGCATTTGACAAAATGGGTTAGGGTTAGGGTTTTTACTAGGACAGAGGGAGGGTGGTTAGCTTTTATTCCTTCCCTTCAACTGATGTGTGCTTTGAGCATGTTTTCACGTAACGTGAGTAACGTTTGTGTTTGTATTTACTGACTGTCCCAACCTGGCGTTGATAGGCAGAGTCCTGATCTCCTCCCCGACACCTTCCACATCCACCACCATCGCCAGCCTGTAAGTCTTCACTGTGTTGGAGCACAGGGTCACCTTCAAAAGGTTCAAGAGGTTAACATGACTGCAATCAACATATATTGTTTTTGGTTAACCCATAGAACACAGACGCTGCTTTTTTCAATTACTATGCTAAAACGTATATATGTCTTATATCCTTTTTTTTTTCAGCACAACCAATTTATTCATTTTAAACACAGCTGTGCAAAAAGTACTCAAACCTTTCAGAATCTGATTGAATTTGTCACATTTGGAACAAGGCCAGAGTTCAAAGTTCGCTTGGCAAAAAACAAAAGAAAAACAGTCTATTTTGAGACTTCTACAGAATTATTATTATTATTTATTTAAAACAAATGCAATTCAAAATGAACTCAACAACAAATAAGAAGACAAAAAACTAAGTTGTGACCTATACACACACACAGGATGTCCATATCCACAGCAATTTACCAAGGGTCCGTGCCACGTGAGCACTAAGGGTTAAGAGTCTTTATCGGGTGAATGTGTTAGAATGCATAAACCATTTGTACTTTTCTGAGAAAGCAAAGAAAAGGGAAAGTTTAAGGGAAAGAGTTTATGATCCATCACATTTGTCTATTCTAGTGCAAGAGCCTGAGGTCGGTCATTAAGTAAATGTGTTTTGCTCTACATGACCAAATAACTGTCCCTGTTTTACGACTAAAAAAAGTGCTTTGTTGTAGTTTTGCAAAAGATAAAACTGCAGAACAAAAAGAATATGCTACATTCATGGTGCCCCTGAAAACAGTCATAATTATCTTAAATAAGTAAGTCAATTCATTTACCTTAATAGTGACATCTGACATGGCACACACAGAGTCCACAGCAGGGTTGATGGAGAACTCCACAGGCCGAGCATGAGGGTCCCGGGCAGCGCTGCCTTGCCAATTGTTCCTGGAAGCCTCAGACGCCTGATTGGCACCGGTAACACTAGGAGATCCCAACCCGTCTCCCAGGACACGTAGGGAAAAGCTCATAGGCACAAAGGAGGTGTTGAACAATGTAAACGTCAGTGTTTGTGGGAAACCTGCAAAAAGACAGTGAAAATGATGAGAGAAAAAGAGTGGAAGAAAGTAAATATGTAAATGAATAAAAAGTCCAGGAAAACATCCAAACCAACCAAAGGCTACATCTCCAAAGTTGAGCTCTAAAACATTGAAGTGGAACGTGGGACCAACAACACAACCCCTGAAAGAGAACACAGAGACTTAAGCAATAAAAGTGGAAAAAACACAGCACACTGTAATGACTTTAGTTTTATTCATGATTTGCTCTCTGCAAACAACCAGCACCTGTGTCGTTCTTGGCTGTGGCAGGGGTTGTTTTTTATGTATTTGCTCATATACTGTAATTCTGATCCCTTCTGTGTTTCCCAAACCTTCTATATGAGCACCCATTGTGAACCATATCGCAATTTATGGATCTCAATGATAACCACTTGCAAAAAAAATCACCTGAAGGTCAGGGTGAGTGGTTCTGGTTGTCCTTTCACAGATAATAGTAAGTCCTCAGAGAACTTTCCCAGGATGCTGCTCAGGAAGGTGACTCTCACAGTCTGACTGGCTTCAGTGGGAATGACACCATCCGCTGGACTGAAGGAGAAACAGCGGCCAAAAGTGGTGTCGGGGCATGACAGCGTGTAATGGGCATCAATCAGGCCTTTGTTGGACACAAGTACCTGAAGAAAGAAAGAAATATTCACTCGTTCCAACACAAATAATGTTTATAGTATACTATATAGTTTCTAGAAACACACTTAGACACTTAGAACTGTTACATATTATATCTTTCATTTAAGCTTTTAAATGTGTGTAAGTTCAATCAGGACAACTTTATTACATTCATACTTCATTCACAGTCCATTTCTCTCTCCCCTCTCACTGTTCTACTCAGGTGACATTGTGCCTTTTTGGAAAATTCCCATCGGATTTCCTTCACGATTGTAATCAGCTTCATTTCACGTTGGTGACAAACTTAAATACTGCCTCTCCTCTCTTCTCTTTTCGCAGTCAGCTGTTATTTCAGATGTGCGGTGACTCTCCTCCGTATCAGTACCAGGTCAAACCAAGCGTCATCATCTTTCAGATCCTCAGCGTCTCTGTCCCCAAAAAAACCTCTCCGCCAGTGTCTCTACGCGACACACGTCCCTGAACCCCTCTCTGATCATATCAATAACTCTTAAGTGCCTCAATACTTTCATATCACGTTGCTTTTTTGCTGCACTGTGCAAAGCAATAACGTTTTTCCTCCAGCTGTAAGAGTGAGTCTCGACTGATTGAAATGTGTCGTCCAGATGACAAATATGAATTATGGGTTAGGGTCAGGGTTAGATTTGTGACATTTGTGTTTTTATTGCCATTTCTGTAAAGGTGATATTATTTTGAATCAGTAAACCATACATTTCCAACAGATGTGAATGAATCACAACTTAATTTAGTGCACTACAATGAAAAACCACCACACTCTAAATTGACTTCACCTTGGTTTATTCCTCTGGTTCACTAGAGGCAAAAACACGGTGTTCACTCATGAATAAAAAGTCGATTTCGAGTGTGATGGCTTTTCATTGTGTTTGTACTTTTGTTCCTGTGACCGACCACAACCTACATGGTTTGTTTTTGTCTGTGCAAGTGCACCCCTCTTTATCATTTTATGCCCTTTGTTATTTAAAACTTATACACATATATTCATGTGCAGGGCTGAACAAATGTATTAGTTTATTAGTTCAAATCACAAACTGACCGAATTCCCCCTTTTTATACCCAAATTTGAGCCGGCTCACTGGGGTTCTGGGGTGTTTTTTGTAAAGCAGCTCATTTAAAAAACAATAATAATTATATTTTAGCATTTAAAATATCCTTTCAGTTAAAGAGTTTCTAAATTCTGGTGTATTAACCATTACAGATATGATGTTAATGTGGCAGCTGTGGCATAAAGCTTACAATTTTTTAAGCACTGAAACTACTGTAGTAGAACAAACTTTCTTTTTAACAACTAAATTCCCATTTGTTTACTTGTTTTGGAATATCATTTTTCGAAGCTTGAGTTCTGTGACCTTTCTAAGGTTTTTTTTATTTTTCCCTCAAACAGGCCCTCTGGATTCTTGCCTGTGGTTGCTGGTGTAATCATGGATTTGAAGACAACTGGCCACTGTCGACAAGCTCTGATAAAACACGCCTCCCCAGTGCAGCCAGGCTCTCTCCCTCATCACCTCCCTGACAACAACATAGGGTCTCTTTGGTATTTTTGAGTTGCCGTTTAGTTTAGTTTTCAGCACATTTATTAACACTTGCTAAATAGATTGGTAATTTCTGCTCCATCTCTCCTTATTTGCTGTGGTCAATCTTCAACACTCTTACCTCATAACAGTTTGTGTCGCCAACAAATACATTTTTCATATTCATCAGATTATAGTCGAGCTGCAGTTTAGGTCCCATGCCCTCGCCCCGGAGTGTGAGAGGTAACCGAGACTGACGGCCTGAAGGTGGAGGAGACAGACACAGGAAATATTCATTACAAGGTCAGAGAAGACAGAGAGAAGAGAAAACGAAGAGCTGTGAAGTGTAACAACAACAAAAATAAACTGCCCCGGGTCTAGATTCAGTAATGTTAGGTGCCCAAACAAATGAGGGCATTTTCATCAGGTTTAAAATTGTGAAAGAATGGACCACTTAACACAGTTGTTGAGCTCTATTATAAATACAAGAGTTTGGCATCTATTTCAACCCAAATTTGCATTCTAATAAATTCATAGCTTTGTGAATTGATGGCATGGAATGCATGACTCAAACTCAAATTGTATTCACTGAGACATCTTTGTGCCCCATCTTTCAGTTTTGCTAAATAAGCTTTAAAAACGTTCAGCGCAGTGAGGCGTTCTCCGCTCCTCATTGATTCAGACTGCTCAGGCCATCAACTGCCCGAGAAAACATGGAAATCAATGTAAATCTGGCGTCCGGCTCAGAAGACACTGGAGAAAGGCCACATGCAAATCTTCCAACAACCTTTTACTACCACTCCAACGAGATGAATATTCATGGGATTGATGACTGGATAAATGAAAATGAGGTGAAGTCGCAATGAGTCATCCTGTGTTTAAAGCATTTCAGCACATTTAGGTGTTAATCTGTCGTGTTACATCCACGATGGATTGGGGGAGATGGAGAACATAAAAAAGAGATAACACTGGAGAAGAAGTTGTCCTCTGACAGACAGACAGACGTGGTTTACAAGTAGCAAACTGTATTTGGCTAACAAATTACCAGCCAGCCTTGTCTGCGGAACCTGGGGGATCTGCACAGAGGCACAGCCCACTGAGGGCAGTGGGGGGTTGTTGTTATGAGAGAGCTATTGATTTAAAGCAGGCACAGTACAGTTAGCTATACGCTGCTCAAACAATCTATTCCGAAGTGTTGGAAGAACAAACCAAAGAAAGTAGTTTTGACTTTCACTCAACAAACAAATCCTATGAGTTGCTATGAAATTGCTGATAAGGACGACCCCATAACACGTCCGTGATCTGACATCTTCAGACATTATACTGGTTTGTTAGCGGAGTTTGATTGCGACACAGACATAACACACCCGAGGGGAAGTGACAAAAGGGAACGAGCCAATACATTTTCGGGTGTGCTTACACACACACAAAAATTGCTAATTCATGCTGCTATTGGTCTAAAAGAGGGGAAAGCTTTCATTGGGAAAGGCTAACTGTTGAATTTAAAGGCATAGCCATTACTGTGCTTCATGGGTCTGCTCCCACCTACTTAAATGCTCTCATAAAGGCTTATGACTACTCCGTTCATCAAAGGATTGTCGTCTGGCGGTGCCAACACCCCGCGTGTTTGTGTCGTGTATGAAACAACCTCGCGGCTGTTTTCCGTGCAGCTGTGTCAAGTCGAGTCGAGTGGAGCCGAGTAGCGCTAGAACTGTATAACGGAAAAGCGGCATTAGCGTACACTGACCTGTGACATCACAATAGACGGTTTGCTGGTAAAGCTCGGCCTCCTTAGGCTTGAAGATAATAGTGAAGGTTTGGGTCATTCCGGGCCATATTTCTCCTTTCTGTGCCAAGGCAAACAACAACAAACAACAACAACAACATTTATTTCAATGAGAGAATGTGCAAACGTATATTTTCTCACACACAGCAGTACCCTGGCCACTGTCTTGAAAAATAGAGCCCTGTTTACATCTGTTACCTAAATAAATGACATATAGTGGACACTTGTGGTCTAACAGTAGTACTATTCAGTCTGGGAGGTGCAGGGGTCAGAGTGGGATGTATTTGTGCTGAGATGCAATAAAACATAAATCAACTCCAAGTAATTTCAGTGTGGGAAACAACGTGCAGGCGCTTTAGGAGGGCTTAACTTACAACACGAGTGCCTGTGTGTGTGTGTGTGTGTGTGCGTGCTTGTTTTGCGACTGGCCTAGAGGATGCTCCCTCTCTCCGGAGAGGGCAGGAGAATGAAAGGTTTTTCATTTCATCCGCCCCTCTCTCCCTCTGTCCTGCCTGGGGACCCGGCTGAGCTAAGCAGAGGAGACATTGTGGCAGTGTCAGAACAGGTCAGACTACCTGAAGGTCCCTGGGCAGGAAGTCTGTGCACCTCCTGTCAGGCTGATTTCACGTAGGAACAACAGAGACAAATCTTAAAGCTTCAGAGTGTAACTAACAAAACATGCTGCTACACCACCTCTCTTTGTCTCTCAGTGAGGAGAACATGGAGAACACAGAGGAGTGAATAAAAGACACTAAAGTTATTTATCTGACTGGTTCTCGAACAGAGAAAATACAGACAAAACAAAACCATGCAAACACACACACCGCTGGCTCCAGTGTCACACAGCTGTGTGACAGGGTCAGGAGGTCCTGCGCAGACTGACTTCTACCGTCTTGCAAAGCTCTGGCCAGAAGTGGGAAGCGGTGGATTGCTGTGGGGTCAGACTGATACTGAGAAAGCAACTGTTCTCTCTCCTCCTCTGCCATTTTCTGGAAGACTGAGCTCTCTCTATAGTGGCCACAAACAAAGGGAAAGACAAAACAAGGAGGTGAGAGAGGAAACCAGGCAGATGAAGAACATGGGGATACAGACAGAAAGAATAAACTTACACCTGTGCTTTTTGCACTACAGGGAATTCTATTCACTACAGATACAGTAGATAGACAAAGGCAGATGGTAAAAATATTCACTTTGAGCTACATAAACCATGACAATACATTGTCCACAATTTCAGGTGGTCAGTTAAATAACTTGAACCAGAACCTGGTTAGACATTGATAAGTCTTCAAAAGCGATTGAATAAATTGAAACTGGACTCTTCACATCTCATCCAAGAGGCACCTTCAACTCTGACCTCGTCAGGTTTCTCCCAGATTAGAAGACGTCTCCTGGATGAGGTGAAACATCTTCATCTTCAACGTTATCATCTGCAGCCTTTTGTGTGCACACATGCATGCACAGTGTACACTTGTATGTCATACAAACCCTACCTCAGTAAAATCAGGTCCTCCTCCTCTTGGCTGGACCATAATGTCCACTGGTACTGAAGGACACTGTCACTCCTGTTGGTGAGAGACACTTTGTGCGCACTGGCCAGAGACACGTACGTCCTGTTCATCGTGAGGGAGTCCGGTTCAAGATGGAGGGCCAGTTCCTCACACAACCCACACAAGCTGACGTAAACATCTTCACCTGAGCAGGAAGGGCAAGAACAGCAGGTGCATTCACACGTTTTGGTACAAGTAATAATGGAGCTGCAGATAGTAACAAACAGAAGCATGTCAGGGAACTACGGTGGCCTTCACATTCTTTGTTTACATAGGAAGCTTCAAGATGCTTGGTTTCTCCATTCAGGCTGGTGTAGAAACACGGCAGCCTCTGTAAAATAGGGACCTTGCCTACATGTAAAAGACTTATTCTAAGGTTATAAAAATAAAAAAAGACTATGTATTGAACGTGGATGGAGCATCTCTTCACTTAGCTTTCTCCACCATTATCCCGCTGTAAACTCCCTCTCCTTCGACCAAGTAACTTCCAAAGTCGCGACGCCCCGGCGAGTGAAACTGACAGGGACTGTTTACTTTAGAACACCTTTTTTGAATTAAAATATCGATATTTGCCGTGTTTTGATTACTGTTTTGCAAAAGCAAGGATGACGATAAATCACCAAATTGATATTTTCGTCCACCCCTACTTAAAAGTTCATTTCTACGTGAAGAAATGCTCTAAAAGTGTAGAAATACACTAAGCTGTTCATTCAGTTTGCAAGTGAGAGCAACAAAATCCTGTCTGCTGAGCAGCAGCCGCTGTCTTAAATAGGAATAGAGAATAGACATTAATGTCCCAGTGTCTAAAAGGTGAAAGCTTTCACTTCTAATGTACCAAATTTAAGGTAAATATGATTTTCCAGCACACCTCGCTACGAAATATGGCTTTCTGGAGTTAAAGTTTCTCAGGCTTCTATGAGCCACAAGAGACAAAGTCCTTAACGCTAAGCGAGACACTTAACGAGTCCCTGTGGTCGTAAAAAACTCTGCGCCGCCATCACAGTGAGCTCCTGTCCAGCAGCGAGAGAAAGAGCAACAATAACAAGCTTCAAAAATGAGATGCAAAACTCAAGTTTTGTATAAAGCCACCGACAACAAGGTAGTATGTAAATGTGGTGAATGTTTGTTTATATTCAAATCAGAAGGACGAGGGCTTTAGCTCGGGGACAGAATCCATGTTTATCCGGACATTACATATCTGCAGGTTATACTGTGTACTTCTGTTCAGCGTAATGAGCACAATGTCTTGCAGAAATCCAACAGAAAAACACACAGTGAAGCCATTTCTACTGATTATAAGGCAACGTCTGAATTCTCAGTGATAAGTGAATGTATCATTTCTGAATACTGAGCTGCTGTCAGTGCTTTTATTGCACTTTCATTGTTTTGGTGCTCATGTGTTGTTTTATAATTACTCATTTATGTTTTACCTGTATTACTTTGTCTTAATTGCTTATTCTGTGACATGTTTTCATGAGTCTTGAATGCTGCTTTTATCATAAATAAAATATATTAACATTATGTTCTGAACATGGTTCTTCTGTCTGTTTGTATCTGAGGCTGATATTCTGTCCTCATGCACTCACACATGTCAAAATAAGAAACACTGATTCATCCGATGGTAAAAATGACTAGAAATGAAACACGTGCAATTTTGTTAATGATGAAACTCTTCATCAAAGCCGAAATAACCATGGAGCCTCGCCTTGTTCCTATTAACTTGTACATTTATTTTCCCAGCATCCACTTCACCGGGACTGAAATACACAACCTGAAGACATAGGCAAACATTTTGGAGGTTCCATGGATGCTCCTTTGTAGAGTTGATGTTAGATTCTGCTCTGGGCTTAGAGACAGAAACTTGACTCAGGTTTGACGGTGCAAAAAACCTTTTGTGGACCGAGATGATACTCGTGCAGCAGCAATGATGTGAAATCTAAGAATGTTGAAATAAACAAGGACACGGTGTCCTTTGATGCAAAGTAGCCAACGTTCAGCTCCAAAGCTGCAATGAGGCCAAGTTCAGGACCTGTACTCTGTCTGTCTCTGTCTCGCTCTCTCTTCGTCCTATAAAATTCTGCCCCCTTTTCAGGCTCTGTTTTTCAGATTTTGTTGCAGTTGTCTAGTTAAATCAAGTTTAACTTTGCTTTAACTTTGAGACATTGGGCGATACTCCCATCTTTTACTAATAGCGATGGTATTAACATTAGTTTGACGACTTTCCTCAGAACTTTGTGTTTGTTCGGACGGAAAGAACACTCAGATCTGCTGGAGATTACAAGACCATTTAAATAAATATGGCGTGCATACACCACAAGTACTGATTGTAAGGTCATTGCTGGAATATGCTTCCGTATCTTTCAGTTGTGGATACTTATTTATACTCTTTATTTGAAGACACACACATATTTAATTGTGCTTTAACTTTGTCCCGGCACAGCTCAACACCAGCCTCATTAGCTCGCCGTCCCACAGTGAAAGCACAGTGATGACGGCAGCATCATCACCTTTCAGCGTGACAATGGCCCCAACGCTGAAAGCTGCGGTGACTTTGGGAGCTGCGGGGGTAAACCCACAATTGTACCCCCGCAGAACATCTGTGGAGCCAGAGAGAGCTGAGGATGAAAGTTAAAAGAACCGGTGCAGCTTAGGGAGGATCTGCCAGGAAGACCGAGGAGAACTGTTGAGATCCATGCAGAGCTTGTAGAGATTTAGACAAAAGAGTCAAAAGGTTTTTTTTAATCATAACTTGCCAAGTTGCAAGAAACTATTAATTGTTCAATATGTCTGTTTGCAGCTACTGCAACTATTTTATTACTCCCCTACACATTGTGGGTTATAAAAAGAAATCACTGCTTCTTGATTGGTGATTAGTGATTGTGATTAGAGTCCAAAACACAAATAACCCCTTCTACACACATACACACACACAGTCGGCACAGCAAAAGCTCTTCCTCCTTCCTGATTGGTTACCATGGTGACAACAACTGGCACATTTCCATGTTGGAGATTGAGTGCCCATGAAAGGTTTTTAGAAGTGAATTATTTTGCTCAAAAAAAAAAACCAAGTTATTCAGGAGTTTGAAATGGGTTCTTAGCTGCTGCTGCTGCTGCTGCTGCTGCTAAATTACATTAATTAAAAAAACAGATGATAGATAGATAGATACTTTATTCATCTCACAGAGAAATTCACACCAGATGACCAGTAAATAAATAATCATAATGCATAGCATTACATTAGAACAGGATGAGGAAGACTGTGACAATTAATAAGAAGACATCTTAATTGTAATTTGCTACGACATGGCATTCAAGTTCAATTTAATCTTGTAAATGCTTTAACAACAAAATGTGGACCGTAAAATCTAAAAGACGCAGTAACGACACGTATTAGGATTCAAGGAGAACTCAGGCCAAAATATCACAGAGATCCCCGTCATGTTCCTAAAGGCAGGGAGAGGGAAGATATTTTTTGGGAAAAAAATAAAAGAAAGAAAAAGAAAAGCTTGGTGCAGTCTCACAGGGACGTCGGTTATTTTGCTTTCACACTGCGAGAAAATCAGAGAGAAACGAGAACAGACAAAAGACAGAAGATGAGTGAAAGAAGGAAATGGGAGAGAGAGAGAGTGAGAGAGAGGGAGAGAGAGGGGAAAAGGTAGAAGTGGGTAATACAGAGAGAAAAGCAATTATCTCACAGCATCCGGATGCTATGACAGCAGCTGACAGGCAGGGAGAGCTGCAGCTTATTGCTCAGCTTTCATCCTGACAGTCCAGCAAAACACACACACACACAGAGAGGTTTGCACAGCTATTCTTCTTCGCACACTGCATTGAATTACATTCATTTGAACACCTTAAACAAAGCCTTATCCCTTACCTTAACCTAACCACAATTCAAATATTAGGCCTAAACTTAACCAGTTCCTCAAAAATTAGGTTCTACCTCATTAGGAGCAGGTTTTCGTCTCCATGAGGACTTCTGGTCCTGACAAGGTTAGCGTTTATACCAGAAGTGGTAACAAATACAAGCCTGTACACACACACACACACACACAGACATTTTCTTCCCAGGATTTTTGCTTTTGCAAGAGAACTTTGCAACCTCTTCAGATCCTTTTTGATTGCAGCACAGAGACTCTGCTGCACGCTGTGTGTGTGTGTGTGCGTGCGTGAAGGGGGAGTTACACGCACTTGCTTTGTACTTTTGTGTTTGTTGCTGTGTTGTGTGTGCGTGTGGGTGTGCGTGTTTTCAGTTTCCTAAAAGGCTGCTGTGCCAACGTCCCCTCAGCGCTGCACATCCCTGTCAAAGCAGATGCCTCGGTGCTCCCTAAGAGCTGCCTGTCTTTTCTGTTACACCGGGAGTGGTGACAGCTGGGTGTCTAACACACCGGTGAAGGTGTATATATACATATATATATATATATATACATACATATATATATATATATATACATACATATATATATGTATGTATATATGCAGATGTATGAGATTCACTGGCTTAAAACTGAAGGAGCTGAATGAAAAATACGGCTGCACATTTGACACACACACAAGACACTAACACATATTTACACACACACACGGGGGCTACGTCGTGAAGTCTCCCGTGCCACTTGAGCAAAGTAAAGCCCTCGCCACGCGCAGTGCTGAACTAAAGCATGCATCAGTGGGAGGGAGTCAGGGGTAAAGGTGCTAAATTAAAAATGATGATCCGTTTGATGGGCTGTAAGTGGTGCTCGGTGCCCCCCCCCCCTCCTTTTCCCCCGTTACATAAGCTTAATGCAGGTGAACGCTGCCACTGCTGCCGCCGCCGCCACTGTTGCCATTTCTGCAGTCAAGAAGTGCATGTTTGTGCAGTTCTGCACACGGGCCACTATAAGAAAAACAGTGACACAATATGCTCTTTTTTTTTTTACTCAAAACAAGCAACATTAAAGAGCATCACATAAATCTTTTATAGAGACTCTCTTTCTCTCTCTCTCTCTGCTCTGGCGAATAGCATCACAATAATTAAATGATAAACTCAAATAGATGAATTTAAAGCCAGGATATTACTGGCTTTTTGTTTCTTTTGCAAAGGTGACTTTTTGTCGGTAGAGTTTCGGGGCGACGACAGATAGCAGAATAATTGTCGTATCAGCAGCATGCTACTGAATTTTCCCAGAGACAAACACACACACACACACACACACACACACACACTCACACACAGTGAAAATGGGGTGGGGGGGGGAGTGCAAACCCAGGAGATGCATAGTTAACCAGAGTGAACCCCCTGCATGGTATACACAACTGCTCCACTATGTTTGTTAAGCATCATGGGATTTTTCTACAACTTTAATGGAGCCGTGTGTCTGAAATTAGCATGAGAGGAGACTTTGATGTGGGCAGCTTGGATCTGGAGTAAAGCTGATCTGATTCTGACTGAAGCTTCACCTTACTTAATCAACCCAGCCAGTCCTGTTTACTCATGCTATTTTCAGCAGCTTTAAGCCGAGGGTATAGACATTTCTCTTCACCCGTGATAAAAAAAAAAAAGTATATAGTCAAGAATCACGTTTAGTTTAATGAGTTGAAGATGAAATTGACTGTTTTTCTGACAAATTAAAGAGTATTTTACCATATCGTTATGTAAATGTATGAAAGGTGTTCAAAACGTGGGTGACATCACAGTTGAAGCTCCGTTTTTTTTCAGAACAGGATAAAAGCTGATGCTTTCAAGCAACGTTCTCCTTTACACCCATAATTGATCCCAGTGAGTGTTTGTGGGAAAAGTCAAAGGTTTGGCCTGTTTTGTCTTTCATCTCTAAGAGTCTGACTGCTTACAAAGGGCAACTGAGGCAACCCAAGAGATCAGCTGACCACTGCGTGCACAACAAAAACAAAAATATGTGCGAGGTATTGGCCTGAATTACATACAAAAATACCACAAATGAGCAGATTTGTTACAAACACAATAAATCAAAAATAATAGGGTGGAGAGATTTGTCACTGAGATTAAGGAGACATGGGCCACACAGTGGAGTATGTGGCTAGCATCATTGCCTCACAGCGAGAAGGTTGCTGGTTCTTCTTGGCCCTGCACTGGACAATGGATGAATTAAGGAAACCAGTGCCAGTTTATTCACAATTTAAATTTTAAATTATGTTGGACAAAGGAGAAGGTTCATGGATGTTGTAAAGGAGGACATGAGGACAGTTGGTGTAACAGAAGAGGACACAAGGAGGAGGACAAGATGGAGGCAGATGATCCGCTGTGGGAGAAGCGGAAAGACGAAGACGAAGAAGAAAGAAAAGTCTTTATATGTTATTTTCAGTTCAAATCCATGCAATCCCGTTCATGCCTGCACACACACACACACACACAGACACACACACACACACACACACACACACTCTCTGTATTCAGCATCAAGGAGACAATGAACCGAATCAGCTTGGGTAATCTGATTTGTGCTGGTCTGCTGCAGATCAGTATGTGGACAGAAAGCACTGATAAGCATATGTGTCACAGACAGTTAGACACACATCCAATTGTTTTCACAAAGCACAGGACGTTACAGTGTGGCTTCTCGTCTGCTCAGAGTGAACATGCGCCTGTGCCTGTCTTTGAGGAAATTACAGTAACATTTGGAGATTTGTTTAGGAACCCTGTTCTCCTTCAGGGTCAGAGCTGCTGCTGCTGCTGCTGCTGCTGCTGCTGCTGCTGGTGCTGCTGGTGCTGCTGCTACAGAGAGACCATCTTTCATGCTCTTTACCTCTGTGACTGGAGCAAACACTTTCATCCTTTTAGTCACACGCCATTTGGCACCGCTGATTATGCAGATTATGCAAACTCCTTTTTGCGAGTTTGAAAATCTCTGCCTCGATCCACGTGTGTGTGTTCCTGTATTTGTTGCCTCTATTTCTGGCATAAAAACACTGACCTTGTCAGGACTGGGAAAATGCTTTGTTTAGTTTGTCCAATTGAATAAAAGTCAATGAAGTGTCCTAAGAAGTATAGCTGTGCAAATCTGTGTGACTGTGTGTGTGTGTCCGTGTGTGTCCATGTGCTTTGTTGTGACAACCTCACTTCACTGTGTAGGTTCAGGTTTCAGTCATGTTTTGTTGGAATATAGAATTCTGATACTAACACAAGACATTCATGTATTATTCATTCATCGTCTACCACTTTATCCTCCACACGAGGGTCAGTTGACAAAAGGCAGGGTACGCGCTGGACATGTCGCCAGGCCATCACAGGGCCACACAGAGACAATTAACCTTTGCATGTTTTTGGACTGTGGGAGGAAGTCGGAGAACCAGGGAAACCCGGGAAAACCCACACGCACATGGGAAGAACATGCAGACCGTGTCGCAAACTCTTTTTGCTGCATAGGCAACATCGTTAACCACTACACCAAGCGTGTGACCCATTTATGTATTCATTTCCAAAAATGTTCTTCTCCTATTCTTTCAGTATTTCATGAAAGAAATGTATTTGTGTTGTCGTAAAATCGCCATTTTCTATTTATAAAACTTAATAATAATGAATTTTTCATGATCTCTTTTACTGTCTTATCTTATCTTAATGGCTTAACTAGGGATGAGCTGATTAATGTTGGTTAAAGTCACTTGACTGGATATCAGACAGATAAAAATGTAAAATTTAATAAAATCCAAAGATCCTATATACAGTATTGCATGCTTCATTGTGTAAAGACTGTAAAAATGTCAATAGTATTTTAACTGAATCAAGTTGTTAATTTCTTCTTTATGTTACAGTTATAATATCAGTGTCTTTCTTAAAGGAATAGCTCAAATGTGTTGTTAACAGCTTCATAGTTTAAAATAGTCTAAAACAACAGTATTGGACGACACATGTCTAACTTAGATGGAAATATACCACAGCTTATGAGAGGCAGCGTATCAGGGTCATATGCATTATAAAACAGGCATGTTGATAGTTCAGCTATAAATATTTTACTACGTTTTAATTTTTTACCCCTTTCCTACTTTTAGGAAAAACAGGAACACCACTGTTGACAGAAGCTGTGGACACAGCTTATAGTTTGGCCCAGTTTTGTCGTTGTTATAGTCAAGAGTTTTTAGAAGCTTGAATTTCCCTCACCAGTGTGGTAGTGTAGACGCAGGTCCTGTCTGTGTTCTCCCGCCGTTATGGGGTTGAAATTGACAACCACCTGCATGTTTTCACCAACTTCCAGAGTCCCACAGGAAGGAGTCACCGAGAAGGGCCTGGAATGACGTGGAAAAATCATTTCACAGTGTGGAATAAAAATGATAAAATGATACATCACACATGTTTTACACAGACTCCAACCTCTGTGTGTGCAGCTCAAAGTTGGCCGTGCCGTTTCCAATGTTGATGATTTGCTGAGTTCTCTCTGTGGAGGCTTTCACCGGACAGAGGGGGAACTGGAGCTCATCTCGAAAGCTCAGAATGGCACGTGGCCCAATAGCACGAACTGGGACCTCAAACCGCTCCCTGTCTGTCACAAAAACCAGTCTATGGTCGTGGTCCTGGATGGAGACATGTGTCAAACTATCATTTTCTGAGTAGATACCTACAACATCAAAAAATGAACAGTGTACAGTGTAGCAACATGTCCACAGATAAATATTGAACAGTACTATGTACGATCGACTTCCACGGAAGTGCAATTAACAGTAAAAGTAGCAGAGTGGTTTTCCTATTGATATAAGTGGCAGGCATCTTGGAATCCATTGTCGGGGTCCGAGCTGTTGCTCCGACTACAGAGAGTTCCAGTTGAAACTTCGGACTTGAAATTATGAAATTCCGACTTCCAACTACAACTGGAATGCACCATTTTGACACAAAGGTTGTTTTTTTTGGACCTTGTTGATTGGTCAGCATTTTACCATGTATTTTACCATGTTCACCACATGCATATTTAACTTTGCATGTACTGGATATCGATAATATGTTAATATACTGTATGATGATGAATGATGGTAATCCTGGACGGTGGAGAGTCAAAGAAACAAAGTGCAATTCAAAATATTGAATTTATTAACATTACTAGAGCTGAAACGATTAATCGATTACTAACCGATTACTAAATTAATCGACAACTATTTTGATAATCAATGGATCGGTTTGAAGCTTTTTTCATGATTAAAACAAGATTTCCAGATTGTCTAAGCTTCTTAAATGTGAATATTTTCTTCATTTCTTTCCCTGGATAACAAAGAAATCATTAAAAGTCAATCATTTTGGTTTGTGGACATGGTTTGTGGAAAATAATCAACAGATTCATCGATTATTGAAATAATCGTTAGTTGCAGCTCTAAACATTACCCACACTTTGTTGAGAGAAAATCAAAAGAAACACTTCTTCTAATGGAAGGATGTATTCAATTTTATGAGAACACAAAATGTTTCAACCACATTTCATGACAATCCATTGTGTTGGTCTGACATAAGAAGCCAACTACGGTAACTGACTCTGCTACACCAAGAATGTTCACGGGCTTATTCAACTAAAATATAAGTGTGTATGTGTGTTTTGATTTTCTCCTGGTCTTGCCCAAAGCGATATAGTGACTACTACATGAAAAACTGGTGGATATAAACTGGTCATTTGCTACTGCATAAAATAAATAGGAAAATCACCATATAAACTGCTAAAGTTATATAAAAAACTTATTATCTTAACATAATATTGACATAATATTAATTGCAAGGACGTTTTAAAGGATAAACAACATATTTTGTGTAACATGTGATCCTGCACTCAACCTAAATAATCATTACCTGACTTTGGATGAAGCCTGACTATGCCACTATAAAGCAGCCACGAGACACGAGTCGATTGTGTCTTTAACATTTGCTATGTTTTCACATTGACCTTTTGCTTCTCAGTTTTCACTCTCGCCCACATTATCAGTAAAAAGAGACAACTAAAGGATGTGCTGGTGTAACTTAATGACCTGACCCTTGACCCTTGACCCTGTGACTCTGACCTTTGTGTTTTGAAAGACATCTAATCTATGATCGGCCGTTGTTTTCATATTATTTATTAAATCTGAAGTATTTTATTATCTTTACATAACTTCATCTACTTACCCACATCATATTCACTGCTTTCCTGCAGATTACAGCTTAATTTACTCATCTAATTCCTAAAAAAAATACCTTATCAAACTCATAGTATTTAGGTTCATGATACTTTAAAATACAGTAAAGTACAACTATCTACAGTATGAGGCAGTTAATCCGTCCTCTGTGTTCTGTACCTTGTTTTCCTGAGGAGTGAAGAACACAGTGAAAGTCACAGAACATCTTGGTGCAACCTTGTTTAATGCATTCTCAGGAGCGACCACGTGGAAAAACTCGGAGTCTTGCAGCTCCACCTTCACTTGTCGTGGAACCTAGACAAAAAAAAAACAATGACACAAACATAAAAAGAAAAGGGCAGGCATTACCTACAGAGCCACATACACACATTAGTAATGATTTATTTATGATTACTTGATGGTTTCTTGTACAAATTGCACCAAAACAATCTCCTTCTATCCCCCCATAACATTTTCCAATGACTGTCCACTCCTCAAACACATCCCATAAGACACACACATAGAAGGACACATTTGTTCTGCTGCAAAGGTTAAAGAAACTTGTTTTTTTCCATTTCTCTCAAAAAAACAAGTCAGCAGTAGAGGTGGGAAAGATATATCGTCTAATATAAATATCGTGTTTGTTGTTTTAAAGATGTGAAAATTTACATTATTGAGTATATAAATGACAGTGTGCACAGAACAGATGCAGTCGAGACCAACAGGATTCAGTGTCACATGACCACGAGTGGGCCGACGTCAGTGCTCTCAAACTCCGTCCAAATCGATTACATTGTTATTGTGAACTATATATCGTTCTAAATCAAACACAGACACTTTTATTTTGAAATATTATTTTTCCTCCAAGGTGGCACAGATACCGCCGTTTGTATTGTAGTTGTTGTCTTCCTGTTTTTATTTAACTATGATGTGTGCTGCTGCCTTTCTTGGCCAGGTCACCCTTGTGAAAGAGATCTTGATCTCAATGGGTCTTTTATCTCGTTAAATAAAGGAGAAATAAAAAATAAATAAAAAAAATAACAATTAAGAACCGTAGATCATCTGAATTTACCCAGAGTTCAATGTTTCTACACTGCAGTTCAGGTATAAGTCTCTGGAAGTTGCTTGAATGCTAAAGTTTAAAGGAAATAAGAATTGTTTACCTAAAAAAATCTGTAAGCATCAATTAAAAATCTATTTTTTTTAAAGGATATTGACTAATTATTGTTCTCAACAAAATCACAATACTCAGCAGCTATGTTTAAAATCACCCGTTCACACACCTTGTCCATGTTGAGCAGGCGCAGGTGTAACTTGTAGGTCTGAGCGGGAGTGAAGTTCTGGAAGACCAGCTCAGATGGATAAGGCTGGAAAAGAGCCTGGTCCATGTCCACCGTGGTCAACTGACGAGAGACACAAACAAGACAATGCAGATTAACAAAAAAACATTTGTTTCCATTAAACTAACTACTGGGCTGTAGTCAGAGACAATTCAAATTCTAAATTTGCATATTAATGTGCATATACTACCTTCATTCTTGCAAATAATTTGAGATACTTTATCTAACAGATGAATGAATGTCTGATTATTGCTGCTTTGTGTTTTTGGTTTTGTTTAACTGTTCTTAAAGAGGCCGTCCTGTTGCTGACGCTGTCATTTGTTAAACAGATTTTAATCTCATTGAGGGCTGAAACAATTACTCGGTTAATCGATTATTAATTGAATGCTAAAAAAAAAAAATTCTGATTTTTGTGAAATATGTGAATATTTTCTGGTTTCTTTGCTCCGTATAAGAAACAAATCATCAAAACTGAATCATTTTTGGTTTGTGAACAAAACAAGAAATTTGAGAATATCATCATTTCCAGGTTTGGTAAACACAGATCAACATTTTCTGACATTAAAAATAATCGACAGATAAATCGATTATGAAAATAATCGTTAGTTGCAGCCGTAATCTCAAAGTGACTTCCTAATTTAACTTATCACTACATGATGCCTCCTTCAATGTTTTTGTTGGATCGATCTGATTTTTTTGTGATGGCTAGGCGATCACTCGATTATGTTCCCATTAAATTTTAATAAGAATCGACCCACTGATGACGTCCCTATTTGAATTTGGTATGACCCTCAGACTAGGTTTCATCTGGTTAAATGGATTAGGTGTCAATTTGAAAGTAACATTCAAAGTCCCATTTTACAGGTTTAAATGTGTATATATATCAGTGACATCTAAACAGATCTGGATGAAACCTAAATATTAAAAAATTTCTCGTGTGTAAAATGCAGGTGACACAGTGTTCAAGCCTTGACGAGGGTCTGTGCTCTTTTATAGAATAATGAGTGGGGGAAAAGCCAGTGACTCATCACTTTTCCACAATGTGATTTTTTTTTTTAGTGCCTGTTTTTTCTGTTTTTTGCTCCACACAAACATTTGCATATTTGACACGTCAACAAAATAAATGTGAACAGGATGAGTCCCCAAAGTGTGTCCTCCAAATTATAGTGATAGGGGATATTTATTCATTTCATTTCTCAGTATCACATTTTGCTCCCAGCCCCTCCATTAAATTCAGCCTTTGTAGGCATTGAGCAGGTGCTGACATTGGCTGCCCTCTGCCCATCAATTAGCACTTGCTGACTAAGGGGAAAAGCAAGTTTGGAAATGACCCTGGCAGACATTACCTGCTTTGTATGCCGGTGATTAATGATTAAAAAATGACACGTTTGTTGTCCCAGTTTTGTTGGCATCACCTACCCTTTCAAATAAATCTGCCCCGTTGAGTTATTTTTATTAAACTTATGTTATTTTATACTATTATATGAAGCTTTAGCATAAGTTCTGTCAGGAAGAGAACTTTTTTGTTTGCTTCAGTTGGGGTTAGATTCAATGATTGAACTTCATGTTAAGAAAGAAAAGAAAATTAAAAATCGCATGTCCAAAAAGTAATAGGAAGTAGTATGAGCGTATCTAATCTTGGTCAACTTTTTTAATTTAGGCATATCTTCAGTCTGACATATTTGTGAAAGCAGAACTGCTTCAGAGTCACTGTGATGGATAAATGTCTTGCGGGGAGATTGGTGGCTGTCTCCACTGCCCCCTACTGTCTGTTAGTGGAAAACCATCCTTGCAAGATCAGGGCCGCGTCCCGGCGTCCTCGGACCTCGGAGGACAACGCGAGAAACACACCCTATAGCCAGGTACGGGCTGTACGATCAAGGCTAGTGATAGTGTTCGTTTAGAGGAAGCGAGGCAGAGGAAAACGACACTCTGACCGAGCGAGGGGGCCACACACGAGTTAAACATCGAACGGCGAGAGTTTCAAAACACAGAAGCATGCTAAACAGATCCTGACTGACATGGACATGACTCCACGAAAAAATATGTACTCAAATTTGAAAGCTTTTTTTTAAATGATCAACAAGCAACTATAAATAACAAACATCAACATTATGTTAGAAACGCACAATAAACATTATCAGCACTATATCAGTATTGACCGATATTGACTTTAAAATGTATTATCAGATATCAGCAAACACACTAACATCCCCCAGATATGATTAATGACTAACACAGTCGGCTTAATAAGCTGCTACCTCCTACTAGACTTCTTTTTTATGTTTCTTTACTTTGCACAATAAAGAAAAGGTATATCCACAGCTGCAGTGATATGAATATGCAAAATATTCAATATTCAAAACAATAATTTCACAAGAAGAAAAGAGACTAAATTACCTCTTTAGTTGGGCACAGAAAAAACGTACAGTATATATCAATAATAGGTTATCGGCACCAGCTCTCCTGATAAATCTGCATCTTGAACATTATGCATCTGAAAACAAGTCATTTTTGTGTTTTTATCTCGTTTCATTCGTGCACGTTCACTCAGTTGTTGCTGTCACAGAACATGTACATAAATATGTTCTTCTCCTGCTCTAGTAACATTCACAGCCCCCCCCCCTCGCTTCCCAATCTTAGCACAGCATTTAACATCACCACCAGATCCAGCACTCTTCATCCTCCAAATCATCACCAACCAAGGCTGCTTAAACCAGACCAGTCTCCATACCAAGTCCACTCACCAAAGACGTGACAAAGACTTAATCATCATACTTCACGAGCAAAACCTGTAATAAATATGTCCTTTTTTTATATTTAACTGTCTCTCCTGGTTCAATTTATCCTCAGGATGTGCTTGTCCTTTGTAGTAAAGGAAAGCTTGTCACAATCAAACACTGATTCACGTGTATTTTTCACACTCGGATATCTCAGAGAACTCCCCAGAGTTTTTCATTGTCATCATGATGAAAGCCTCTCAGCTGAAGCTTGTCTCCAGACAACAGAGGCAGGAGCAATAATCATGTCTAACTTTTATCTATATGCTTCAGGCTCATCCAACACTGAACCTGAATTCATCATTTACTGGATTTATCCCCCCCCCCAACGTATCAGTGCGTTGTTCCAATCTTTGACTATTGTAGATTCTTCTTCTGTGAAACATCCACAGCATTGACTTGGGTATTTACTTTGTGATGTGTCGTCTTGCTCATGTCGAGCAGCTCCAGGATCCGGGGCGGGTGAACCTCCCTGGTGTTTGCCAGACGTTCCTCGGTGGACTGTGACATCTCCTGGGTGTAAACAGATGGAGTTACCTGCAAACACACACACAGCAGCTATCAGCACCGTCTATTATCATCACGATTGTGTCCTACGTCTTTAAAGGAGACACGGCAACATCAAACAAGAACGATATATGCATCGGCAACATGCGGGAACATTAGCAACAAGGTTTTATTGTGCAACGGTTTGCGTTTAGTAAATTCTCCACACAACCTTGACAAAGCTTGTAAAGCAGAGAAACATCTAACTGCACTTAGCTCAAAATCTCAGTGAATAAAGAGTAGGAGTAGCTCATTATATGTTTGATATTTAATGACGGGACTGACACCATGTTTAAAATTAACACATTGGCTCATAGTGATACAGAAGTTTGGTGACGGCTTTGTTTTTGTTGCCACATGCAGGGACACAAATAAATCTTTTATTATTCATCTTCACACTGTCACGCCGCCTTTGAAATATCACAAATTCGTTAATTAAAAATAACCTCCAACGAGGAAAAGTCACAGAGGTTTTAGAGCCTGTTTGTCTCTTAATTAACATACGTTTCTATTAGAATATTTCGATTTTTATCCCAGGTTCAAAAGCAGTGTTCAAAAGCAGTGGTGAGGAGTTTTAAACTAAATTAAATCCCACCCCTTTCTTCATCCCTGTATAATTAACATATTTAATCAGCTTCATAGTGTTGTATGGAGCTACACGATCATTATAAAAATAATATATAATCAATCATAACACATAATCAATTCATGTCGCTGTCATTTATTACCAACCTCACCCTCACATAAATAATAATAATGAAATAAGCACATAATATACAATTTATATTATCAATTATAACAATTATAATTATCATAGATATGTTTTGGTGTGTACACATACCAAAATATACACAACCCTTTTTCATTGATCATAAAATACTGCATAAATGGTTGCAAAGGGAAAAATATAGAAACTTTATTGATTACTGTGAAATGTTTCATATTAATTCATGAAATAATTTGATTATTCATCTATTTAGGCAGCGCAAGATTTAATTTTATCGATAAACAAACATTAAAATCAACAAAATAAGATTAATAATCAGTTTTATGTGAGAACGTGCGTCACTTATTTTTAATGGTTTTCCCTGATGCTAAACTGAGGTCACAAACCACTGTGGGTACATTAAGATATTTAGTCCCTCGCTTTGGTTGTGAATCAGCGCCTGCGACCTGAGTTCTCCATCATCTAACACGTCATGTTTTCATCTGCTTTATCTATTACAGTTTGTTGTCCAGTCCGATGCAACTTTATTTAAAAAAACACTTTAAAACAGTCACAGTGGGCCAAAGTGCTGTATGTATACAATAATAAATAAAAGACGGAATAAGTAAAAGGCATAAAGCTCACACGAGGCAATAAAATACATCTAAAAAAACTCAACGGATAAAAGTAACGTCCAAACAATAAACCACCAATAAAAACAGATCAAATTAATACATAAAATAAAATGAAGAATATGAAGCTATTTTAAATCAGACGGGGAAGAGGCAAAGACAGATGTCTAGTTTGTTTTGTAACTGAAGACCAAACTGAACGTTTTCTCATCTTGCTGCACAGCAAATCTAACTTCAGTCATTAATAAAGTAACCTGACATGACCTGAAGCAGAGTTTGAAAAAACCTGGTCCAAAATAAATAAACTCACCTGCCAGGACAGGCACACAGGACTCTGAAAAGAGATGCACAGTGCTGCTATAACCCATCTGCTTCAAGGTTTGACATGTTACATTGGGTCATCTGGGTCATTCTTGCCCAGAGAACTCTGTATACAGTGTTTTTTTTTTTTTTTTATAAACACTCTCTGTAAACCCTAGAGATGGTAGTGCACGAAAATCCCAGCAGTTCCTGAAAAACTTATACCGGCACATCTGGCAACCAACAACCATGCCATGTTCACAGTCACTTAAATGATATATTTGCCTCCATTATGATGCTCGGCTTGTATTTCAGCAGCTCGTCTTGACCACGTCTACATGCCTGAATGCACTCAATTGCTGCCATGTGATTAGTTCTTTACAGTGTTGTAATATAACCAAGTACAAATCTGTACTTGACTTTGTTATTTATGTTTCTAGCAACTCTTACTTTTACGCCACTACATTTCCTCTAACTATCTTTGTTACTTGTTATTACCAAATAAAATCAGAAGAAGAAGAGTTGTAGGTATTATTGTCTGTATTTATATAGAGCTTTTCTAGTTTTGCCATTCACACGCTTCAACATGGGGTTAAGTGTCTTATATGTGTCAAGGCCACACATAGACTAGCACAGCCAGGAATTGAACCCACAACCTTCCAATTGAAAGACAACTCATCCTGACCACATGTACATTTTATATCCAAAAATGACTTTTGATACATAAGTTCAGTAAATCTCATATACTTTAAGACTTACTTAAGTAATATTATAAAAAAAGTGACTTCAGCTTCTACCAAAGTCATTTTCTGGTAATGACACTTGTACTTTTACTCGAGTATCTCTTTTAGGTACTTTATACAAGACTGGTTGTTTAGATATTTGCCTTAATTAGCAGCTGAACAGGTGTGCCTAATAAAGTGGATGTGAGTGTTCAGCCTCCATTATTTTCTTAAGAAAAGTCCAAAATTAATTTAATTTAGATTAACATAAATTAATCCATGAATGTGTGAAGCTACAAACTGTCATGTCACCATTTTTAAGCAAAAGAACACATAATTAATACAAAAAAACAGTGTGATATTCTCACCTTTGTCTGTTTGTCCTCCTTCAGGACAGGTTTCAGATTGTAAAACGAGGACAGCAGAGCGGCCATTTTAAATATGTATATAAAAAATACCTGCAAAAAGAAGACACTTATTATTCATTTTAATGTTTATTAAACATTAAAATTGGCTTCACTTGGCTTCGCTTCATGTGAAGCTAAGTTGAAGACTAACTGCTAGCAGCACGCGCTGTACCTACAGCAGATAACATTAGCTTAGCTCGTTATAAATCACGTTAAATCTTTAATTTGCCCTCTCTCGACTTGATGGAAACCCTGTTTTTCCGCCCACGTATACTCTCTAAACACCTTAATTTCGTCGTCGTCATCGTAACGTGACACAAAACTCGCTGTTTGTACTGTTGTACATTTTAGGAACAAACCAAACAAGTCTTACCGCGTAAAAAGTGATTCAAACTCGGCGAAATTCAGCCACAAAAAGCACTCATGTCAACTTCGTTGTGTGGTTCGCTGCCTTGGCAACACAGACAGACAAACCGACCGTCCACTAAAGCGTTGTCTGATTGGCTAAAGCGGCTCCAGCGCGTGCAGTAAGCTCCTGTCTCGTTGATTTGAGTGCGCACTTGATTTGGTCGTTACGGTAATCGATAAAGGAGCCGTCAGTGTAGTTTTGGCTGCTTATTTTTGTCAAACGTTAACAGCTAATCTTAATGTAATTAGTTAAACAAATTAAGGAGACTCAAGTTCCACGTATGTCAATGTTTTTTTTGACTTTCTATTGAATTTTAAGCATTTCTTTTAAAACATGCCATACTGTAATTTGACATATTAATCAATAAATAATAATCTGCTTTACTATTTTTTCTGTTTTGTAAAACAATGTATTAGAAAAATATAATTTAACTTAAAGAGCCTCTACAGAAAAAAATTAATTTTGATCAATGCTATTCATTTAGGGCAGCTGTGGCATAATCCTAATATCTAATACATTTGTTTTCTTGATTTTATTTTCATTTTATATATATTTTAAAAATTTTTTATTAAATTCTATCAAGTTCATTCATATAAGACTGCAAGTATGACTACTAATGTATTTAAAATAATAGATTAGTATTGTATGCACCAAATGCTGTCATGTTAATGTAACCAAGATAATGTTCTCTAAAGGTTGCATGAAATGCGTCAAATTAAAGCAGATAGATAGACAGACAGACTGTACAACATTAACACTGCCTGTACTGTATTAAAGTATATATAAAGATAACGATATAAAGACAGGAAATGAGAGCCTCTCCCAATAAAAGTGGTCAAATTGAAAATGGACTCTGACGATAAACTGTCCACGATGTGTTAGTTTAATGCTGTGTGGGAAATAAAATAAAATGTAACATAAAACAATGCATATATACGTATATACTGTATGTATATAGATAGATAGATAGATAGAGATATATAGATAAATACATACATATACTTGATACATAACATATTCATGTATATAGTTTTCTCTCCGTGTTCATAACTAACCATGACCCTGTTGCAGCTTTTGGTCCATGGCCCACTCTCGTGTTTGTTTGTTCTGTCTCTTGTCTCGATCGTTCTCTCCTTCTAAACATGAGTCAGCACTTTGAATTGTTGTATGCTACCCGTGTGTGTGTGTGTGTGTGTGTGTGTATGTGTATCTAGGTATTACTAATGTTGTGGGGACCTAAACCTGTTTCCACAGTCACATTATGGGGACTTGTCTTACTTGTGGGGACACAAAGCAAGTCCCCATAACGTTAATTACTACATTTTAAGGTGAAGATATGTTTTAAGGTTAGGTTAAGGTTAGGGTTAGGATTAGACCAGTAGGAATTGTGGTTAGGGTTAGAGTAAGTCTCCAAGAAATTAATGTAAGTCAATGCAATGTCCCCTCAAGTCATGAATGTCAAACGTGTGTGTGTGTTCTTGTATTTGTTACCTCTTCAGGACCTTCTCTGACAGAAACACTGACCTTCTCAGGACCAGTAGTCCTCATGGAGACCACAATCTGGTCCTCATGAGGCAAAACCTAATTTCTGAGGAACTTGTTGAGTTAAGGCCTAAAATTTGAACTTAGGTTTCATTAACTAGTTATGGTTAAGGTTGGGGACAATGCTTTATTCAGGCTATGCCGTGTCCTCAGAAGTGTAGCTGCACAAACATGTGTGTCAGACATTCTCGCGTTCTAACACTGACCTTGTTGAGACCTTGTTGAGTCCTCATGAGACCCAAAAGCCTGGTCCTAATAAGACCTCATTTCTCAAGCTCTGGTTAACGTTAAAGGTAAGTCAAAAGTGAGGCTTAGGCATTAACATGTGTGCGTCAGCCGGCAGAGCAGGTCCATGACTCATTAAGTCTCCACACTCATTTGAGACACTCACCCAATAATAGTTCCTGGTGACTGTGCAAACAGCATGTGAATGAGTGTGAAAGAGAAAACGCTTGTGTAAAAGAAAATACACAGGTTTTTTTTTTTTACTAAATTCCAGAGCTAAGCGTGTAATTCGATCATCAGGCAGTGGATCTGAGACACATGTCTCGTTCACACAACAACAGAGGAAGTTGGGATTGAAAAAAATGAATGAAATTGACAAAAAGTCAACGTCAAAGTCACTTCCTTCAAATAATAATAAAAAAACACTGCCCTACACCTATTCACTGTGTTTCGGTCATGTTTTATGAGTAAATTATCTGAAAAAATCAAATAAAAAGAAATTGTCAAATTTAATCTGACTCAGTAATAGAATGTAGAGTAAATTGAACAAACACAGAAGCATCATAATGATTTTACCGCCCCTTAAGACCAGAAAAGCTTGAATATAGACCTTTTCACACATCAAAACTGGTTATGTGGTTTTCGATTAGCTGGGATAACCTGGAGGGCTGAAGAAAAATAACTAGTTTAACTAGTTTAATGCAGAACTCTAGGCGTACAAATACTCGAGTGAAAGTGAGCACTTGGAACCATCAGAAAACAAACTTTATGATAATCCCAGGGTTCCCACACCATGATTGACATCAAATTCAAGGACCAAATGTGTGTGTGACACAGCTTAAGATGGGAGGACAACTTGTAGTGGACAGTTTCCACAACACTGCTAGAAAGGCCTAGTCTATGTACATCAAGCAATGCAAATTCACAAACTTTAAAGGATTTCAAGGACCCATAAAATCCATAAAATGTTTCATGTTTATTTGTAACATCAGTTAAAAAATATATGCTAAAAGAAATTGATACTTAGTGTCTAAAAAGCAGTGTTGTACAAACACTTTGTTACTGTACTTAAGTACAAAATTCACACATATCTGTAGTTATTTTTATTTCTAGAAACTTTGACATTCACTCCACTGCATTGTTACCAAATAAAATCAGAAGAAGAAGAGTTGGTATTATGGTCTGTATTTATATAGAGCTTTTCTAGTCTTGATCGATCTTTCATACCCATTCACACGCTGCAACATGGGGTTAAGTGTCTTGCTCAAGGACACATATAGACTAGCAGAGCCAGGAATTGAACCCACAACCTTCCAGTTGAAAGACAACCCGCCTACCCTTTAACTTAAGTAATATTATATTTTAAAAAAAAAAGCGACTTCAACTTTCTGGTAAAGATACTTGTACTTTTACTCAAGTATCCCTTTAAGGTACTTTATACAAGACTGCTCAAAAGTGATGTAATGTTGCAACATTTCATTGTATCGACCCCCAACATTTATATCATCATATTCAGCCTTTTTTGTCACTATGTACGACTTCAATTTGGCTCAATTCTCCATACAATTTCAGTTTAACTCTTTCTACAGTTTTATATTTTTTGTATATATATATATATATATGTATATATATATATATATATATATATATACATATATATACATATATTCACAGATGAAATAACAAACTGAGAAGGCAGATCAAATGGTGAATTCTGCAGCCAGCCTTCCATATGACATTAAAGACATCAAAGGCAACAGTATTGAGTACTCCTTTCGTCAACAGGGGCACGCACAACATTTCTAATTGCATTTTTGTTGTTGTATAGAATGAAGACATACTGGTTACATGAATAACAAAAAGCTCGTGGCTCCTGATTCCATCAGTTTCCCCTCTGTTGTTCCCAGAGTCGTCTCTGCACCTCAGTAAACGCGTCACTGAGCTGCCCATTGTGGCAGAAAAAACCGGATTTAAAGTCCTCCACTTCAAAAGCACCGCGAGACCCGCCCCCTTCGTGCGCCGTGACGTCACCGTGCACCGTGACCCTCTTGCGCCGCTCCGCCCGGATCTCCATCAGCAGACGCTCAACTCCTATGAACTCAACAGAAAGGAGCGTCACAAACTACTGAACCTTCTATTTTCTACACAAATGATAATTGAATTTTTTTTTTGAAAGATTCGTGGACATGTCTTCCTCCAGCACGTGCAGGTAAGACACACGCACAAGACAAACGAGCTTCACGGTTGTCAAGTGTCAAGCGACTATAAAATATCAGAGTGGAGGAGCAGGAGGAGGAGAAAATGATGGTGCGATGGTGGAGTTACTTCGCCTTCAGATGAAATTATGTATCATGTGAGAATCGCTTTAGAGAGTAAAAAGGTAACATTTGTGTCACGGAGGCTTTATTCTCAGGATTACACGCTCCCCCCACTCCTCCTACACCACTCCGCGCAAGTTTGACGCGCACTGTGACGTAGACGCGTCAATGACTCAGGTGGAAGAGAGAGGGAGAGGCGACATTGGCGTTACTGTAAATGATGGTACCATTGTTACACACACAAACACACACACACACACACATTCCACGCGTGAACTGTGGAGTTTCATTATTGATGTTCACAGTCGAACAGCTCAGTCTGGTTTTTCTGCTTCACTGAATCCTCTGGCAGCTTCCTCTCTCTCACACACACACACACACACACACACACAGGCAGCACCGTGGACAGCTCCTCCTCAGCTGCTCACACACACACACACACACACAAACAGAGGGAAAAGCCCACCACGTGTTCCCTTCCTCTATTACATAACATGTAGCTGCTTCTGTACGTGACCTGCATAGAGAGAGAGAGAGAGAGAGTCTGGTCCACACATGGTTTTAAGGATGTAGGATAAAACTAGGGCTGCAACTATTTATTTTCATAATGGATTAATCAAGAATTCGTTGTGTCAGAAAATCCCCCAATTTTTTCCCCCACCAAAACCTCAACATGACATGATATGTTTTCTCAGGTGAAAATATCGATTTGGTGCAATAAAAAATCATATTTACCTTAAATTTGTGACATTAGAAATGAAAAGCTTTCACATTTACACTCTGGATTGCGTGTGTCCTCATCTATTCCCTGTCTCTCATTTGCAAACTGATTGACCAGCTTTGAGAATGAACTACATGTCACTCCCTCGTATGTCTACCCTATTACAGCATTTCATCACGTAGAAATTAAATTTGAAGTGGGTCAAAATATCGATTTGGTGACACATACCGTCGTCCTTCCTCGTGCAAATGCGATAATGGATATTTGTTTCAACAGTTTTTTGCAGCTCGTCTAAAGGAGACGCAGCAGCAAAGTGAAAGAGGTTTTTTTTCCTCCCAATTTTCCGTGTGGACCTTTGTCACCTTTCATTGAAATAAAACACGCACAACACAATGAACAAACACAACAACACTGATGCAAGCTCTTGACACAATTGTGGTCCACACCCTTAGCCAATATTTTAAAGGTGAGGAGTTGACCTTTCAAATACTCTACACTATTTATTTACATACTGTATATTCTACTGATATCTGTGTATGTGCAGTATGTATGTATAACTACATTGATGTTGTGTTTGTGCTCATATTCCACACATTGTACATGTACTACATCCATATAGACCACAGTTTTTTAGTTTTGTTAGCTTATACCAGTTGATATCAACACTGTGTTGATATTTTGTGTCGAGGAAATAAAAATGTGGTGTTTTTTTTTTTATAGTTGGCACGAGTGGCTTTCATCTTAGAAAAGTCCTAGGTTGAGATTTGTGAGGTTGTTCGACTCTCTGACCTGAGGGGGCGCTCTTGTTAAAACTAAAGTCTCGGAACTCGGGAATTCTCACTTGTGACTCCGACTGAAATGAGCAATATTAACTTTAATAACAACAGAAGTCTGAGTGTCTGTGTGTTGGGAACCAAACAAACTCTTCAAACTACTCTGATACAGGGAGACACAGTGCCACTTAAATGTTTAGTTCAATGATTCACACAGTCATTATAAACCACTGGTGTAGTTGGGTGAAACATTATGCAGACATAAAACTCAGACACTTTGACTTTACTCTGTCCCTGGAACACACAGAAGCTTCTCTGTGGACACCTTTGTTAGTTTCAAGGAAACAAACCAAACAAACCCAAGCAGCCTGCAGCTGACTTGTTAGTTTTACTACAACTTCAAAGCCAAATCTTGACATTTGAAGCATGTGCAAGTCTGTGTGTCCTCATGAATTTTACATAACAACAGCGGATGAGTAAGCAAGACCACTTCACTTCTTTTGTCTTCAGGCCTTATTCGTATTTTTTTTATCATCATCTTCCTCTTTTTTCCTTTGACTTACTCTCTGAGTGAACCTTTGAGGGCCTTGCCGTGGACGAAAATGGTGTTCACAAATTGACCTGCAAGAATTACAAGTTCTAAGGCAATCTGATTCATTTAGCAGGAATTACACTTAAAAACACATTTTGTGTTCCCAGTAGCCATGCAGCGGGCTTCTGCACAGACAGACAGGTGTTATTTTTGTTGCAAGGCAACAGCACTAACCACTACTCCACTGTTTGGCCCTAATTGTGAATCTTAATGCTTTGAAATGGGAGTTGAGATTGTAATGGGTGACCAGCTACCACCGATTTCCATTTGCTAAACACACATCGTTCCCTCTGTTGACTTTATTTACTGTAGCTCATCTCTTTCAAGGTTTCATCTGTTCTGCATTCAGAGATGGTTTTCTGCTTACCTCAGCTGGCTGCAGGGATGAGGTCATGGGATGTTTAGTGTCAATCCAAACCTGGCCAAAAATGACTGGATAATAAACCTGAACTATGACATAGACACTCAAATAAACACAGGCTGTAAAGGGAGATGTCGGCCACCACTGTCATATGACCAAAATGGGAGGTGCAATCGTTTTTGCTGGTAAATGCATCAGCACAAATGTCTTATTAACAGCTAAGTTGTATGAAAGAGGTAAAAGACTATCAGACTGATATCAGTATCGGTAGTTTTTATTCACCTCTGTCCTCTGGCATGAACAAGGCATTTTACTCCAAGAAAACCAGCCACTCGCTGGATATTTCTTCTTTTTTGGAGTTTTTAGTTCTCTGTGGAAAAACCCTACTCAGACCAGCCTGTCTGATTCTGATACTTGCTTTGAACTTCAGCCCGTTGTCTTGACCTCGTCTAGACAGCCGCTGCCCGCCCGCCCACCCGCCCGGGGGTTATCCAATTAGATTAGATAACGACACAACAATTGTACGACGTAATAAAATGTCCGGTGAGTGTCTTTTATTGTCTCACGGCTGAAAATCCTCGTCAGACTGTGACGTTGTCACTTTCAAAGACACGTGTGACATCGGAGCTGCTGTGTTGTCATATCGACTGTTAAATAGTGCATTCTTGTCATTTCCAGATACAGCTATGACGAGTACAAAAAGACAGCAGACTGGCTGCTGGATCAGACAAAGCAGCGCCCCACAGTGGCCATCATCTGCGGTTCAGGTCTGGGTGGTCTGGCTGACCTGTTAGAAGACAAGGAAGTATTTCCATATGCGGACATACCACTTTTCCCCACCAGCACTGGTAGGTCGTCTCTTCCAAACTCACTGTAATTGATGAGAAAATGGTCGATGTTGTTAGCTCATGCTGTTGTTGTTGAATGTGTGCCGTGCAGTGCCAGGCCATGCCGGTCAGCTGGTGTTTGGAAAGATGCAGGGCCGCGTGTGTGTGTGTATGCAGGGGCGATTTCACTTCTACGAGGGCTACGACATACAAAAGGTAAGATACTGTAACCGTCCATCCATCTTCTCCATTGGTGCTGCAATAGCCCAGTGTTTCCCAAACCTTCTGTCAGGGTGCAACACAAACAATCATGACCCTAATCACAATATAAACAGTGGCAAGAGCACATTTATAGCAACAGATTTACAGCCATGTCTGTAACAAACAAATACATTTTTACATGTTATTCAAAAAACCTATGCACACAATGTTAACTGACCCACTCTTTGGGAATCATTAGATTAGATTAGATTAGATTGTACTTTATTGATCCCACAACAGGGAAATTCACTTGTTACAAAGGACAGAACAGAATGGCTTAGGTTACATAAAGAAACAAATAATAACATAAGATAAAATAAAATATGCAATTTACATCAATGAACACTATGTATTTAGATATCATCTGCTTCAAATTGGGTATTGGGTATTTCCTCTTTTTAAAACCCATTCTACATAAACCCTAGAGATGGTTCCATCCATGTTCTACCACTTTATCTTCCACATGACAGTCGCGGGGGGGGACAGATCGAAACAGTATTTTTATATATATATATATATATATAATGAAGATTGTGCAATGTCTCTGCCAAATATTTATAATGCATGTCAGTACTTTATCAGCATCAGAAGTCCACAACTGGTGCATAATTCAAACACTTTTCCTCTTGGCTCCAAAATGAGCACACTGGAGTTTGCAGTGCACTGAGCAGTTGTGTGGACAAACTTCGTGTCCTTTACGCCGTCCGACCGCTCACTGAAACTTTTCCATCCTCGTGCCAAGACAGAAGCACTTACCCATCTGTTTTTCAATGCAAGCTTGTGCAGCTGATGCTGATGATTATTAAGTCTCACAATCTGGTTTTGTGTTGCATTAGACTTTTCCCAAGGCTTAATTTCAGGAAGTTATTTTAGAACCTCCAAAAACCTCCGTCCTTAAATGGAAATCCACAGCGTGGGCATATTCTTTGGTAAACTTACAGTGAGGTTGTACCTTCGGGCCTGATTTATTGTCAAGAAGTGTCAAGTCTGTTAGTGTTTATGTTCTGCTTAGTTTAGTTATTGTGTTAGTTTAGGTTTAAAGTTCTTGTCACTTTAGGTGTGGGTTTGATTTTCACTTCCACTTTTATTTTGGTAAATGTCATGTCTTCCTGTGTCGTAGTTTCCTCAGTTGTTTTGACACATCTCCCCTAATTCCCTCATTCACTTCACCTGGTGATCCTTAAGTAATCACTTGCACCTGCCCTTGATTCCCTCTCCCCTATATAGTGTTCCCAGTTCCTATATGCTCCTAGAGTTCACGTCAGGTCCCAAGTTTGTGTCGCATTAGCGCGAGGGTCAAGTCTTGTTTGTTTTCTGTCTGTAAAGAAGTGATTTTAGTTTTTTCCTAGTGTAGTCTAGTTTAGTTCCTTCTTCTGAATAGTAGTGAGTTTGTTTTTGCCTGCCATCTCAAGAGATAAAAAAAGACTCTTGAATCATTCGGCATGTCTCCTGTCTCGTACGTTGGCTTCGTAACATTTATCAATGCAATCGACCTAATAAAGTGGTTCCCAAACTTGTTTTATACCAAAGGTACCACCCGAGAAAATACCGAACTCTTGAAGTTACACCATCGTCTCCATTAACGTTAAAATACAGTAGTGTAAATAGGTCGAGCACAGTCACAGGAGGCCGTTATTTGATGTCCGGGCACAGGGAACCCTCTGCTTCAGTATTTGTTACGTTGCCTCACTGAGGTTCCAGCACAAGCCAACCCTGCCATCTGCGTTTTCGACACCTTGCTGATGCAAATGATGTTCTATACTGGATAAACCAAACTGCAGCTGGCCCTTTACATTATCACTTTGTCTGTCACTGAGAAAAGTATTAACAGCCTCTGTCAGTGTCGATGTAATCGTTAAACCACGGCAGTGAGTGGAAACTCACTTTATACTTCCTTGTCCCGGAAGGGAAAAAAACCTCTTGGCGAGACAGGATGGATTTTGTGCCACACTGACTGTTGTGATAATTGCACACACTGTTAATCTGTTAGATTAAAGTCAACTTCTCTGACTCAAACCTTTTTCATATCCTCTGATAAATCCTTTTAGATTTTTATTTTATCTTTTGTTGACTTTTGACCAGAGCTTGATAGATCACGGGACTAGATAAGCTTTTGCTTCTCCCGCTTTCCCTTTCGGTTATGTGTATTGTGTGAACTGCACTGTTGTGTGATGAGTGATCTAAATGTCATGACCGAAATAAACATATAGATAAATAAATCACAGTGTCTTGCACAAGCCTGGCTAACAATTGACTCTGTCTGTTCAATGATCAGCAGTAGAGTTTTGTGATGACAGTATAAAACCCATCCGTTGTGTCATGATGGGACTGACCTTTGATCCAGCATTCTGATTTTTTTACCACTATATGATCCTTTACACATAAAATCCAAATGTGGTAAAACACATAACATCGTGAAATCTTTATTCCTCCAGAAATAAAAGATGTGTCATGCCCGTCTGCAGGTAGGATTCTAGAAATGTGATTTACTGAAAGTCTGTAGTTGTAGGTTTATTAAGGCCTTCCACCAAATTATGCTTAAAACTTGAACCAAACAGAGTCTCATGTTTCGAACTGAGACCACTGACCAATGCAGAGCCAGGGTAAATAGTTAATAGTCTCTGTCCTGAGCCCCTCCCACCAGATGAACACGGACAGACGTACGAGCTTCATACACGAAAAATTAACCTGAAACAACATCTCGATTTCCCCTAAAAGAGTATGCAGTAGTGTTTGATGCTTTGCCGACGCTGGATTTGTCTTGGAGAAACTCGGATTACTAAAACTGAATGCTCAAATAAATATATCAGAAATCTTGTGCATGATGCAACTTCACCACCAGCTACATTCTTTTTGGGATCTCACTTAATGGAGCTATTGACTGGAAGAAAACTTGGCTCATTGGGGACAAATATTGTCTTAATAATAAAATTAGGCCTGAAAACAAAACTATTTCTGCTTTTGACATGATATCTAGCAATCAGAGTATACCTAATGTGTTTATGTCATGTTGTTTTGTTTTATTTCTTCGATTCGTACATGTGTACCCCCTGGCATGAACAGTTCTTTGTATGTTAATATCCATCCATCCGTTTTCTAAATGTAAGCAACAGCTGAATGGAAAGACAGCTGCTCTTCAGTGACCTCCACACTGGATGTAAACAAAAGCTACTAGACTTCGTTTCTCTGTCGTCATTGTGTTAAGCCCCGCCTCTAGCGCACCGGGCGATTGTGATTGGTTCCCCCTTTTTTTTTAGGAGATTCTGTAGTTTGCCAGAATGCGGTCCTTCCCAGACGAGTTCACCCAGACTAGACTAATACCTATTTTTCAAACTATGTTAAAAAAAAAATACTTACAAATATGACTGCAGTAAAAAAAGGTATATCAGTCATTTGCAGGCCAACAGCTGCACTATAATATCTACATTAGTTCAAGCAGAAGTATATAGTAGTATAGTATAGTATGTGATGTGTCTTCTCCTCTATGGTTCCCATCTGCCTCCCATCTTATAACTCCCATGTGTAATCATTTGACGTGCCTCAGTGCATTTACACAAACACTGTGTGTGTCTCTGAAGCATGTAACATGGTTGCCCTTGTCTCCAGGTGACGTACCCAGTGCGAGTGTTTTTCATGCTCGGCGTGAAAACCCTGATTGTGACAAATGCAGCCGGTGGACTCAATGGCAGCTACTGCGTTGGAGACATCATGCTCATTAAGGATCACATCAACATGCCCGGTTTCTCGGGGCAGAATCCACTTTGTGGCCACAACGATGAGAGGTAACGCACAAGAAACACTGAGCAAGTGAAACCAACAACGTCTGTGTCTCACACATTTACCATTTCCCTTTTGTTTCGTTTGTTCTGTGTGTGTGTGTGTGCAGGTTCGGAACGCGCTTCCCATGCATGTCAGACGCATACGACCGTGACATGAGGGCTCTGGCCAAGCAGATTGCAGAGGAGCAGGGCTGCGGCGGCTTCCTGCGGGAAGGAGTTTACTGCATGCTGGCCGGTCCGACATATGAGACCATTGCAGAGTCCAGGTTTCTGCAGACCCTGGGGGCTGACGCCGTCGGTGAGTACTTTGCCCACGTGATCCCTTAAAGCTTATGGGTTACTGATTCAATAACGCATAAGCTTGTGTTATTGAATCAGTTGCCTGTTGACCTTTTATGTCACAGACAAAAACACAGAGGTGGATGATGCTGTGGTTCTATATGTTTCATACCTGCTGCACGTGAGTGGTTCTTCTCTGAAGCTTTCGCTCTAGCTGATGCTGATCGTGTTTGGCCCACATTTTGGTAATTACTGCATCAGTTGGGACTACACTCATGCTCGAGGTATAGCATGAAGGACCTTGCCCAAGGGCCCCAACTGGATGACCAAACCCTAACTGATAATCGAATCCCAGTCCCAAAAAGCCAAGGTCAATAGTGTGTGTTAACCACTGAGCTGTAACTCCCAAATTGGGCGAGAGGCTCCAACAGATTCCAGGAAGTCTGAGATCTCTGTCCAGAAGAGCACAGTCCTAGGAACAGCTAATGTCCTAATGATCCTTCTGCAGTTTCACCTACGGAAACCTTGTTACACGACTTTTACTTCCTCTAGAACGTCAAGTTTCAAAAATAGCTACATGCTACAATATACACAATAATAAATAAATAAACCACATTTGAGATTATAGTTAATTCCTCCTCACCTTTAGCTCAAACAGACACCCTGCAGAATATGAAATGAGGTGGCTACCATCGGTCAGTCACAAGAAAAACACACGTATTCATGATATCTTTCCTTTTGTCTAGGCATGAGCACAGTCCCAGAAGTGGTGGTGGCTCGTCACTGTGGCTTGAACGTCCTGGGTGTTTCCCTCATCACCAACATGGCTGTGATGGATTACGAGAGCACAGTGAAAGCAAACCACGCAGAGGTGCTGGAGACCACCCAACACCGAACCCACGACCTGGAGAGGCTCGTCAGCAACCTCATCACCAAGATCTAGAAACATCTATAAACATGCACGCACATAATCCAGGCTTTGCACAAAATGATTAGTGACAGGTTTATCAAAGGTTTGAATGAAGTATAAAGGGAAATGGGTTATTGTTTATTACTGGGTAATTATTGTGTTTTTAAGTTGCTTTAAAGGTACAGGGAAGAGTAAAAAAAAGTATAATGTTATAATATATGGAAATAATAGCTGGTAACTGGCATAGTATTTGATGAATGTAAGCATTGTTATCACTGTAGGACTTTTGGGAGTAAGGAATGTGTTAGATCGAGTCCCCATGATTCACATCCATGGAGACATTCAATGTCCAGACTTTAGGTTAAATGGTTTTATCTGTAAACCAATTCTACATGGGGAAATACAGAAGGTAGGTGTAGGTGAGAGACACAGTTCCAGAATAATTAACGTGGAGAGTAACAGTGACTAAAACTCGTCCCACATGTTGTCTTTGAAGGCCAGTCTCATTCTCGCATCTGATGTCGCTCGTCAGACTGAATGCTGATTTATTCCCGGCATTAATTGCGCACTTATCTTTTGAAAGCTAATGCAGTACCACTAGAAATGGAAGGGGGGAGCAGTGTAGCTAATACTCCAAGCAAGGCAACCACAGTATAAGATAATGAGGAAGACATTTTTAACTTTTTGAGTTTTGAGTTGAGTTGTTTGCAACAACCTTGACAGTGTGGCTGCTCTTGCGGGTTTCTTAAAGGTCCAAGAGCATCACATACAATTCTCTCTCTCCTGCGCTCTCTGCCATTTCCTCTTCTGTCTTTGGTTGGTTTATGCATCGGGTTTATAGAGGCGGGGGCTGTTCACAAAAATGCAAAAAGCAAGTCCATTCAGGCTGCTGTAAAAAATAAATTCGTGAAAACTTAAAAACTGAAAGCTATTAAACACCAAAACAAACATACCTGAGGGTAGTTTATTCAATGTCAGACCTTTAAAAGGTAGATTAATACATCCTCCATTGTCACCATCATCCTCCTCTTCCTCCTCCTCTGGTATAGTAAAATTAGTTTCATTTTCTACATACTGAAAATTCCTCAGCTGCACCCCGATCGTACCCTGGTACATACAGTAGAACTGTATCAGTTTTCTGATGTTTCTAAGTTCCTCCAGAGGAAGCTTGCATACCACTCCTGGTACACGTACCACCCTTTGAGAACCACAGCTGTAGACTAAACTTCAAGCGTCAGTTTTGCCTGTGGTTGGTGTGGTCAGAAGTGTCTGTCGCCTCCTGCACCTGCTGCACCTACACCTGACAGTGATGTGACAGGTGCACGGACGGTCGGACACGCCCCCTCTGCATCACTGCTTCACAGTGAGAAATGAAAGCACCGCAGGGCATCGAAAAACAAGACTATCAGAGGCTGATAAGTTGCTCTTAAATAATAAATAGTGCCCGGGTGTGAATCATGATGAGATGTGAAAAGCCGGGGAAAGGAACAGAGGTGGAAGTAAAAGATGTTGTCGAATGGTAAAGGTTTTAAAAACCTATGTTTGAATCCCATATGTGCTGGAAGGAAAGCAGCCGTGGATTTATTCATATATTTTAAGTGAAACAACTTGTATAATAGGGAGTTACAGAATATTGTATTTTAGACAAATTAGATTAACTAATGTATTTAATGGGGATCTTTAAAAAAAAGGAAATATACGTATAGAGAGAAATAATATCTAATATTTTAATCAAATACTGAAATCTATTATAATCTGAACCCTGGGGTTTGCAGTTTTCAATCTTCTCTGTTGAACTGGAAGCTCCTGTCAGGTTCCCCTGAACATTTCATCCATTAGAGCTGGGGGAGTCATTGATCAGCAGTCTGCTTTGTGTCACGCATAACATCTAGATGCCAATAGAAGTCTTTAGGGAGGGGGGATTCCACTCCGAGTGGAGCCTGCCATCATGGAAATGTAAGATCTGGAGCTGCTGTGTACAGTAAACAGAAAACTTAACATTAAGATGCTTTCATTTGATCATTACTCAGGATATAATCTCCAAAACAGCCTTGAAACCATTGCTTTAGTACCACACTTGCCTTTTTTTGTGTATGGGCACAACACCAGATTTTGCATTTCACTCCCACGTCAGCCTTCTGTTGTGTGTCTTGTATGAGGTTTAATCGTAGGTCGCAGGTCATAATCTTATTACTTCCTCTGTCGGTTGTTTTCATGTAAAATGCTGCTGAAATAAATAAATAAATAAATGCATTTTATCAGAACAGCTCTTTGTACGCCCTAACCAAAGCCTTTTATTAAAGCCTTAGATTTATCGGTCAAGACTGCAAGTTTTTCCAACCATTCTTTTAAAGATTGAATAATTCTCTTTGTTGTCTGTTCAATCAACTACCTATATGGTGTTATAATAGTTCTTCTCCAAAACCCACTAAAGTCAGCATTACACACACGGATGCTGAGTAAGTCACCTGGCAAATTTGAAAGTTGGACATTTATGTCAATAACAGACAGACATTTCTTGCATTTATAGATAGATTTATATACAACAGCATTATTTAATTTTGATTTAAGATTAACAGCAACAGGGGGGACCCTTTGGGACCACACTTTAGTGTTTTCCTCTAATTCTAACTCCATTAAAGAGATGAAAATGGAGGCTAATGATCATGTTAATCATGAAATAAAGACTCCCTCTGCCCTCGTTGTTCTGTGGGTACGTATTTATACATATATTGGTTTTTAATTTCATACTTTATTAATTTTAATACAACCAAACTAACTTTAAAACTGTTGTTTTTTATACCCACTAAGGGTGTCATTATTTAAACCCAACCTAATGGGAACCATAACAAGTTAATGTCTAGCCCTAACTCTAACCTAACCACAACACATATCTTAACCCTAAACTTCTCAGAAATGAGCTTCTGCCTCATGAGGACCAGGTTTTTTCTGACTTCTTCAGGACTACTGGACCTGAAGAAGTCAGTGTTTACACCAGACAAGGTCCTTAAGATGTAATAAAAACAGGTTTACACACAGCAGCAGTACATTCACACACACACACACACTCTCAATCCTTCATCATTTCATGCACACCTCAAACAGATGGAGACATGAAGTGGAAATGACTGCTCCACGCTCCGCTCCTTTCTGTTACATAATTGATCCACATACACTGTGCAACTGAAATATTAATACAAATGAACCACGCGGCCTGACAACACAAACACAGCACCTACACTGTCTGGCCCGGCCCGTGTATACACACATTCACCCTGGTGCCTTGCTCCTCAGCTTCACACTTCACACAGCAGAGTGTGTGTGTGTGTTTGAGTGTGTAGGATGCAAATCGCTGCTTTGAATGGAGTGAAATGGAAGACAGGATGCATAGATAAAGACATACGATAGTACAAGGAAGTGTGCGTGTGTGTGTGTGTGTGTGTGTGTGTGTGTGTGTGACTTGGCAATCCCTGCAGGCTGGAGACAGGCTTCATCTGTAATGCATCGTTGATCTATCTGTTGTCGCCGTGCCAACTGAACGCAGCGCAGGCTATTGATTATTATAGGGTGAAAAGAGAAGCTCAGAGGAAATAGAGCAGGGCAGCTGTGCTGAGTTCACACTCTTGGAAACTGTCACATGCCATCACACACATACACACATACACACACACACACACACACACACACACACACACACTGGTTTGTGCAGCTATTCTTCTTTGGACAATGCATTGACTTACATTCATTTGGACAGTCTTAGACTAAGCCTAACCTTAAACAATAACCTAAACCTAACAACAATTCAAATCTTAGTCCTAAACCATTTTGTTGGGAATTTGGTTCTGCCTCTTTATGAACCAGGTTTTGGTCTCCATGAGGACTACTCGTCCTGACAGGGTCAGTGTTTATGCCAGAAAATATCCTAAAGAGGTAATGAATACAAGTACTCTAACCCTAACCCTACAGGGGCAATGAATACAAGTACCCTTACCCTGAAGTTGTAATGAATACAAGTACCTTTATCCTGAAGAGGTAATGGATACAAGTACCTTTATCCTGAAGAGGTAATGGATACAAGTACCTTTATCCTAAAGAAGTAATGGATACAAGTACCTTTATCCTGAAGAGGTAATGGATACAAGTACCTTTATCCTAAAGAAGTAATGGATACAAGTACCTTTATCCTGAAGAGGTAATGGATACATGTGCCCCAATGATAACGCTTAAAACGTAATGGATAATAGTACCCTAACCATAAAGGTGTAATGAATACAAGTACCCTAACTCTTAACCATCACAAGTGGCCTAACCCTGAAATGTCTTAAACCTGAAAAAGTCCTTTAAAGGACCAGCCAAAATGTCCTCACAGGGACAGGTATGAATCATAAATGTGTCCTCACACGTGCACACACACACACACACACACACACACACAGTGCACCTCTACACTGTGAAGTACCTGCGTTTGCACTGTCTATGAGACATCAGTGCTCCTGTTAGTAAATATGGCTCTCACTAGAGTAAGAGAAAGCATTAGTGTTTGGGGAGATGTCGCCGCTGACGTTCACACGCCGCCTCCAGAAGGATTTGGCTGCCAGCAGCGTGTCAGCACCGAACCGGCGTAGCAGCAAAGGAGGACGTGGAAAATTACCACTCCACCTCTGAAGAGATGTGACAGGCTGGGTTTCGACAGCACAGTCATGTCTCTCCTCTCGCTTGCTGTTGACACGATGATGAAGGTTTTTGATATGAGAATAGAGGCAGAGAAAAAGCACCTAACACCTCAGGTTTTCAGATGCAAACTGTTATATGAGGTTCCAGGGTATGATATGATGTTTATTAAACACGTCCACCTTAGACAGCGAAAACAAATCTGTGCTTGTTTTCATTGACCATATGCAAACCTGCGCTGTCACTGAAGATGCAGGAATAGTGAAGAATAACAAATCAAGTCTACTGTATATATAGTTTATATTGTATAGAAAATTAGCCTATACTTCTGATGTGATGCATAACGTCAGTTTACAGTTTCCTGAAGATACAGATACAGATTCCTGACATCCAGTTTCCTCCATACAGAATGGTGTCCACTTTGTGAAGTATGGTCCCATTTGACGTCAAATGTATTGGGTTGTGGACAACGTGTGATTTTAAGATAATATTGTCCAATGGGTGCATGATAGAAAATGTAAAGTCCAGTTTATATAGTTACCATTTTACGTGACATAAATGTCGTAACCCAACTTTTACGACTAAACAAAGCCTTATCCCCAACCTTAACTGCAGCCACAATTAAAATCTTAGCCCTGAACTTTATCAGTTAATCTGAAATGAGGTTCTGCCTCTGCATTGGTCCCACGTGAGGTCAAATGGACGGCATCGGGTTGTATGGAGGAGCCCTAAAGTAATGTGAGTTCAGGTTTAGGTCAGAGTTTCCCCAGTCCTGGTCATTGGGGACCCCTGCCCTGCGAAAACACACCTGATTCAAATTAATGGCTAATTATCAGGTTTCTACAGAGCTTGATGATGATTTGATCATTTGAGTCAGGTGTGTTGGATCTAAAACATCCAAAACGACCCATAGTTGCATTTCAGTTGGAGAACATGTTGTTATCTCACCATTAGACAGCCTTCTCTGACTGAAAACTGACGTTTGTCAACTGCTCATTCTCCCGCACCAAACTCCGTTGAGAAAATCTGTGTTTTTAGCTCACTGGGACACAGGCAACTGCTGGTCGACTGCTGCCACCTTTGGTAAGTTTGTGTCACTTAAATAAAGATTTCATACAGAGGTGCCTGAAATAACACATTTGGATTTACACAACAGTGGATCATCATCTCCTATGTAGTGTGATTTTTATATTGCTGATTTCCTTTATGGATTTTGATGTGAGAGAGTTAGTGGCCTACAAAATGACACAAACTTCAGTAACTCGTATAATCATAAAACCTGAGGTGGACTTGCCAGAATGCTAAACTCAAGGTTGAGTCACCTTACTTGCCCGGTGACTGTGCTTTAAAGGATCAGTGAGTTTGCACCTCATTGCATTGCCTCTATAGGGGTTTGAAACATCAATGCAGGTTTGTGTTGGACTAATTGAATTTTGACATGTTGACACATTACAGCGGGATAATCACAATTGAAATGAATAACATTCATTTATAACTACTTAGTCCCGTCTCACCACCCTGGTTTTGTGCTTACTCGCTTATTGGCTCAATTCACCTGGCAAGCACATGGATCAGAGCCATTATTAATGCTGTTAATTACAACTGCGCTCTTAATGCTGGGACAAATGAAAATGCCCATTAAAGGATCTAGTTAAATGAACCCACTGGGCCTTGTAAAACACACCTAGTGCTTTTCACAGTGACCCAGTGAAAAACATGATTAGTATTCATCATATGTGAAACGCATGCTTGCAGGGATACTTACCCTCCTGCTCATTACAGTCTTATGACTTCATCCTGGATTTTATCACCTCTCACAGTAAATGAGTAGAAGAAACACATATGAGTACATATTTTTACATCCTCATTTTCCTAATAGGATATGTGGCTTAGCTTGCCCCTCTACACAGTAGATTGGTCATTAATGAAAAAGTTTCTCTCTCTCTCTCGTCCCCCCTCCCAGAATTTACATTTATTATGTGGGCTAATCATCGCAGGCTGGAGGCAGTGTGGAGAATATGATTAGCTTGTGAGTTCTAATTAAGTCTGTGAAGCCTCACACACTGGTAGAGCTGCACGCTTAGATACACACACAGATTAGAAGGAATACACACACACACACACAAACACGTTTTTGTCCTCCTAAAAGGGAGAATTCTGTGTTTTTTTAAGTGTTTTTGTATAAAGCTGTGTTTCCAAAGAGTAGAACAGGACGGTTTGACAGTACAGTACATATTTTTATGGGTTTCAATTAGGAATACTAACAGAAATAACTGTTTCCATTCGTTGGCACCCTTCCTTTGGGGTACCAGAGTAAAATGGTACAGTCAGTCAGGGTGGAGCTAGACCAGTTCCACCCATAACAGTCATCTGACTGGGCGACAGAAATACGTCAATACCTTGCGATGAATGTAAATATCCCATGGAAGTCGAGGCAAATACCTGCAGTCAATTCTCATACAGAGCTTGATGTCTTGTTGAGACAAATAGCCACAAACCAAGCAGGGAAAAAAACAAGCTGCTGGACGTCCGCCATTGTTGGAGCACTATGCATCTTGCTTACATGGTCACAGGCACAGCCTACACCCCGCCTACCAAGGAAAGTTACTGTTCTCAGTGGGAACGCAAGCCTGATCCAAGGCTTTACCATTCCAAACTAAACCGTACCAGAAAATGCCAGCCATTAACCCAGTGTTTGTCAATCCTCGTTTCTGGGGACCCACATCCCTGCATATTAGATGTTTTCCTGCTGCTCCAGCACACCTGATTCAAATGGTCAGCTCATCACCAAGCTCTGAAAAAGCCTGATAATGATCCATTCATTTGAATCAGGTGCGTTTAAAACACGCAGGGAAGTGGGTCCCCAAGACCAGGATTGAGAAACCCTGCCATAACCTAACCTCTTGTTCCCCAAACTTAACCAGTTCCTCAGAAATTAGATTCTGCCTCATTAGGTCCAGGTTTTGGTCTCCATGGGGGGACTATTGCTCCTGTTTGTGCTAGAAAATGTCCTAAAGAGGTGACAAATAATGCACACACACACACACACACACACACACACACACACACACATTCTTGCACAGTGTAATTAGTGAGGACACTCATAGACAATACATTCCCTAACCTTAAATATCACAACTAAATATCTTACCTTAAATTCTAACCCTAACCCTAAAACCAGGTCTTTATGTCCTTATATTGCCAAAATGTCCTCACTTCCCATGATTTATTCGTTTTTTAGGTCCTCTCAAAGACACACACACACACACACTGAGTCGGATGGGGAGCTGGGTGCTCTCCCCAGTAGCAGTGCGCCCCCAGCGGCGATGCAGCGACACTGCGGCTCCTGCGCCGGGGTTAAAAAGCGGCGGGCGGTGCGCCGGTGCTCCAGTGTGGGGAGTGTTTGGTTTGAACAGGAGACACAGAAAAGTTAGTCGCGGATTCTTCTTCTTCATCTTCTTCTTCTTCTTCCCTTGTGCTCTTCTCCTCCCTGGTGTGTGTGCGTGTGTGAATCCGCTGCAGCAGCTTCATCATCATCACCCGAACCTCAGCTCAGCATCATGGCAAACAAACCACAGCAGCAGCCGCAACCTCCTCACCTGCACCTGGCCGAGGTCACCGCGTCCCAGTTCCTGGACATCTGGAAACACTTCGACGCGGATGGTAAGAGTTTCTTCTTGTTATTACTTTCATTTATCATTTCTTCCTAAAAGTTGATTGAATTGCATGACACACACACAGATGAAGTGACTGCTGTCAAACGCAAAATGTCGTTCCTGACGAGTCATAAACCACAGGGATGCAACGACTAATCGATTATTTGTAGATTACTAAATTAATTGCCAACTATTTTGAGGTTGTTGTTTTTTAATTAAGACATCATTTTTGAGGTTTGGGAAACACCTATTATGATTTTTCAGCATTGTATGGCTCGAATAACTAATGGATTGATAAATGAATTGATTGAAGAATTAATTAAGAATGTTTGGGCTTTTTTTAAATGACAATTGGAAAACATCTATAAAGTGACTTTTTAAGTTCAGTTTGATGTTTAAATTATAGGTAATAATTAAGTCTCCTGCTTGATCCACCATCAAATATCCTTTTTCATACATATGTATATGTATATACATACATTTATATGTAGGCTACATACATACATATATATATATATATATATATATATATATATGAAGGGGCATTTCAATGATATTGCCTGATTTTTAAAGGTGCTACAATGTCAGCATAAAAAAGAAGAAAATTCAACCTTTTTTTCTCCCTCCAGATGAATATTTGATGAGTTAAATGCATTGGTAGATATATTATTTATACACAGTTCTATAAAAAGACATAATATAGCACAGTATTCAAACATACTCTGAATTCAATTAACTGCTTTTTCATCTCTCTCTCTCTCTGTCTCTCTCTCTCTCTCTCTCTGTGGCTGTTTAACAGTTTAGATTTTATTCAGACACTGGATTTCAAGACCCTCAGTTGAATTGTTACCCCTGCAATCAATCCCTGATTTAATTAGGCCTTTTCTTCCTGGGTGTAAAAGACCTATAATTAGTGTCACTTTAGACGTTGCCCTATAACTAATTGGCTGCAAACGATGCTCCTTGCTGGCTTATCGATATCCGTTTCCAATCAAAAACGGGCTATTTGTGTTTTTTAATCAATAGGTGATGTGTCTTGGGTGTTGAGATGCTTTCAGTCAATATGACAAAAAAAAAGGAAGACTAATTTCATATTGATATCATGTCATTTTCCTTTACTCACGTTTTCCTCAGTATTGATTAAGGTCTCATCTTTGCTGTTTCGATCCTTGCTGTCACATTGTGACGAGTAGGAGACGGCTCGATGCCTCTTTTTTTTCCACGTCCGATATATTGCACTCTCCATGGTTCGACTGATACTGATATCAGTCCGATACAGGACTAAGCTGTTATCAACGCATTTGTGCTGATGCATAGCCATAACCGGCCATTTTATCTTAATTATAAATATTCTTCTTCCAAATGAATGAGCCACAGCATGACTTGGTTAAAATGATGCTGCTGCTTTATATGTATGTGTTATTACAGTCTTTACAAAGGGTATGAATGTGATATTTGGGGATTTTGTATCATATCAGATTTCACATTTTTCTATTTGGTATCCAGTAAATTACTTTACAGAATCAGATTGATACTAGAACTGAGGGGACTCCCTTGAAAAAGCTCCTATTGGAGCAAATCAATGAAATTGGACGCCATCATGGGGCGAAGCGGCTCTTACAAGTTGCCCTCCCATCTTAAGCTGTGTCAGCACATTTTCAGTCCTTGAATTTGATGTCAACCAAGGTGTAGGAACCCTGGATTTATGTGTGTACGTTTTAAATCACATACATACCATGAAATTGTAATTCATTTACCAAACATTACTAAAGTGAGTAACTTTGGGAAACACTGGGCAATCACAGTTCAAATCTCAAAACTGAATTTCCAGGACCAGGTTTTGGTCTCCATGAGGACTACTAGTCCATGAGGATATTTTTCTGGTTTGCAGAATTAGGGTATGATTGGCTTATATTACACCATCAGAGACCTGGTCCCACAGGGAGGACACACTCTGGTCCCTTTGGTGGGCCACGAAATGAGGACATAAGATCAGACTGACAATGTTAACCAACTCCCCAATTATTAGTCATCAGCTACTGTCAACCAATTAAAAATATCTCATAAATCATTAGCCAGTAAGTGAGTGACTGAGTGAGACAGGAGATGGGACGTCCATAGTCCTCATCCTCGTTCTCCCAACTTGTCTAAAACAGACATGTACACACACACACACATGTACACACACACACAAACAAACACACACACACACTCCTGGGAATTCAGTGTAAACATGATGTGTTGTTGAGGCACACATGGTGGAAGAACACGCTCCACAGGGAAATCAAAGTGGAACGAGGAGGTAAGGTAGAAAGTTGTCACATAATCTGTTGTAACTCCTCAGTCTCGGTGAGAGAGTGGACGTGGACAAGGACACCGCCCAAGTTTTTTCTTCTTTTCTTTTTTCTTTATGTCCTCCTAATGCTGAGCTAGTTTACATATTGTGCTTTGCAGTGAGCAGCTTTGCAAATCAAATTCAACCCAGCGTGCATGAACAGATTTGGCTGAAGCGAGTGATTTCTGCTCTCATTAAAAAAAAAAAAATGAACGTCTTCTGTCTGCGCAGAAGGCTATGTGTGTGTGTGTGTGTGTGTGTGTGTGTGTGTGGGGGGGGGGGGTGTAATTTGTTTGCTCAGATTGAGTAAACATCTCTGACTTGCAGATAAAAATACACAGGAGGCTCAGTGCACCCAGAGATGATGAAACCACATATTCCCAAGGTTGGCCCGGGATCAAATCTCACCAGGAATTTTCTCCTCCACTATTTCTCATCCTCATCCTTCTCTCCATCCAAGTGCCTCAAATCAGTCACTTCAAAAAGGAAGCAAATGTGTTTCCTTTTGCTAATTATAAATCATTTGCTGTCCCATCATGTTTGCTGAGCTGGGGTCATCGAGCAAACTCCACACCTTGAATTGACCTGCCTACGTTTGTCTCACCACAAAATATTTGAATAGACAGGGCTGCACTTTACTTTGAAAGGCAAATGCACTTTGTATGGTTTTAAATATGCACATTGTTCACCACAGCTGTCCTCTGTGAGTGGCTTTTTGTGTTGAGTTTGACTTTTTTTTGTAGAATCACAAATAGAAAAGTAAAACGTGTCTTGACTTGACCTGGTCTGTACAGACTCACAGGAAGTTAAGTGGTTCTGTGAAGCTTTTATTTGGGCATTTGGTGCAAAGATAACGCAAAAGAGAGCCCATTTGGACCCCCAAAAAAAGTGTTCTTCATTTAATGTTAAAGTCACACTAAGAGATTTTACCACCATGCAAGTGTATTCAACTCTGTCACTCTTGGTTTTTAAAGTTTAAAAAAAAAAAAAAAGACATATAGCACGGCTTTCAAGCATATTTAAATGTTTTAATATTAAGTGAACAGTCACACATGACTTGCTTTGTCACTTCAAAAAGGAAGCAAATGTGTTTCCTTTTATAAAAAATAACCTCTTCAACGGTTGCCACGTTTGTTGATGCCTGCAACCTGGTAGTCGGCACTGCCCTCTAGAGGAAGAACCGTGTAAACATCCATACAAACGCTAAAGGGTAGTGACGACGACGCAATATTTAGTTAAATGTTTGTCACAAAGCCACATTGTGTCCATTTGTTTCCCTCCAGGCTCTTGTTAACTTTCAACGACTCTCTGGAGTAAAAATTAAAGGAGGTTAATCAGGAAGTTTAAGATGTCAGGATACAGCAGGTATACCCAAATAATGTCCTCTCCAGCTGTTTCTAAACTCATAAAAAGCACATTGGCAACATTGTAAGCATCAGATCTATTCAGTCTGTCGAGTTTTGCGATATATTGGTCGATTTTTGCCACATCTTAGGCTGCCAACATTTTAGGCAGTCCATAGAAAGCGAGTCATGCGAGAAGGACATTAGTGACGGCTGTTTAATGTCTGCAGTGCAGTTTTATGTATTTTGATGGTGGGGTTATAACTTTGTGATAAATGCATCAGCACAAACCGTTTATTGAACGGCTAAGTTAATTGTTTATTGAGCTAAAAGACGATGGCGGAATGAATTCAAGGTTGCAATATCGGTATCATACACTGTATGAGTGTGGGTCTTTCTTAAAGGTGTTTTTATATACATTCATATATATATATATATATATATATATATATGTATCATGTCATTGAGATTTGCTGCATATTAGTGCTTTGGATACTTTGGGATGTGATGGCCACTGGACTGCAGCATACACTGTATAGGATTTTTACGTAAAAAAAACATAGGATACAGCTAATGCTACACATAAATAAATGCTGTACAAACACAAATATAATTGGACTAATACATCTGCGTTTATTGTATAGAGCTATGGCCTAATCCATCCATAAATCTATTTTTATTGGAGATTTTATGCCACTTGCTTTGTAGTTAATCGCGTTTTTTTTTCTTCTCCAGTTTAATTATCCCGCAGGTCTTTCGTGTCCAGGGTGTTAAATGTCAATAAAAATGCACAGGAGGGCGGGAGGCTGGACAGCAGTGAGGCATTTGACTGTCCCACTTAACTGAAACAGCAGAGCTGCTATTCATGAGTTTAGATAACATCACTGACACACACACACACACATATGCATGAAAACTTCCGTGGATAGAACAAAGCTGCTAAGATGCTGGGTTGGCTCCAGGGAGATGGAAGATGAGACAGTGAGTTAGAGGCAGGAGGCAGAGGAGAGGAAGTGGATGCCCATAATAATCTTTGTTAGAGTTTAATGAGGCAGCTCTGCCTTCCAGGGTTTTATTGAAGCAGCTCCTCACATCGTTTGGAGCCATCTGTCCAACCGCTCGTCGCGCTCGTTGATGGAACATTGGCACTGGTTCACAGCTTACCTGGGTGAATAGTTACTGTCAGTGCCGGAAACACCAGGAATAAAGATTAAAAAAAAAGAGGATAAGGACAACAATTTGGGCTAAATTTGGCATCACAAAATAGAGACAAATGTGATGGACACATCCTCCCAGAGTGAGATGCTTTTGAAGAAAAGTTTGACATAAGTGACACTTCATCTGACGGAGTGATTGACGGCTCAAAGACGGAGGCATTTTCTCGTGGAAAATAGGAAGTTTGACTTCCTTGGGAGGAAAATCTCAATAATCTCACAGGTTATATAATCTGATTTAGCTTGTTTGAAAATCAGCCACAGGGGGGTTTCAAGATGCTTTCACAAAAAATCTAATCACAATATAAATCATGTGGGGTTTTGGTTTTTTTGTCGATTTTAAAAGTAGTTTTCTCTTCTAGAGTTGTGATATTAATAAATATCACAGCTAATAAACAGAAACAGCTAAACGTAGCAGCTGCATAAGGCTCACATTTGTGCTGAGTCATGCTTTGGAAGGCTCTATTCATTTTGGCCCAGTGGAGCCAAAGCTAAACAACAACAACAATAACCACAACAAAGAAACACAGCAAGGGAAGCTAAATAAAACCACTTACAGGAAATAAAAACTAAACTAAATATTGAATTCTATATTCATTCAATTTTAGACAAATGTCAGACCAACATGCTCAGGTAATTTATCAAGTTAATCATTTGCCAATTAATAAATAGTAATTGGTCAAAGCAGATTATTAAAATGACAAATATCAACCAGATTAATCAGTTAATCAATTGTAAATATTGTTTGTTTCAATAATGTTTTTCTGTGTAATGTATTTATTGTGCTACTACATGACTTTATCGCTAAATAATCTTTGAAAATCTTTATAAAAAGCATTATAAAAAGTATATATCGTTATTGTTATTGTTATTTTAGGAATATGTTCTTTGACAAAAAGCAAAAATGTAAATTAAACTGATTTCAGTTTGTTTTAGAGACATCATTTCATAATTAAATGGTGACATACACGCACATTACCGATAACACATTTTCATTGGATTAGTGTAATCATCTCCCCTGGGTCTCAAGCAAGCACCTGCATTGCCTCCTCTGCTGCATCACACTATTGTTTTTCTTTCTATTTTTTACACTGCGCTGTTATCCATATTGACTCGGCCCATTTGCTGAATGGGCCCCGCTGAACACACTATTGATGTCCATGGAGTAAAGGAAGCTGCCTGTGGATCATCACCTTGAAAACCCTAGAAAAGCAGTTTTCCATTTATAGCCTCTCCTTGTGTGTAACCCTGCGAACACGCGCAGTCTTCCAGGAGTGATCGGTTTGCATCCAGTCAGTCAATAGTATAATCTATCGAGCCAGGGGAGACGGAAGAGAGTTACTGGTAAAAGGCTCGTGTTTGAATCAATTCTGACACTGTGGCCACATCACATCAGCGCTGGTGCTTTTTTCTTTTTTTGCCATGTCAGCAATAATGGTAAGAGGTGTCGTGGTTGGTGTGATAACGTGGCGTTATGGTCTGTCTGTGTCCCAGGTAATGGCTACATCGAGGGGAAGGAGCTGGAGAACTTCTTCAGGGAGCTGGAGATGGCCCGGAGAGGAGCAGGAGTGGTGAGTTCAGCAGCTATCTCCTGACTTTGTCACCCCTACAGGAAAATGTCTTAACGTTTAACGCAGTATAGCTTATATCTTTTATCTTAACGTATCTTTCTTCACCATTATCCCACTGCAAGTTTACGCCCTCTTCTTCAGCCAGATAACCACCTGAGTTTCCCCTCTTTCATTTGAGCAGCGCCACCGTGAGGAGACTTCAGTGGTAATACAGAATATTAACGTAAACACTCCAGGGGTTATTCCACTTATTTGACAAACATCTAGAGAAGCGAGATGATAATTCCTGTCACAGTCACTTCATATGTTCTCAGCCAGACTTTTCTAACATTTATTATGTATAAATGTTGCTTTATGTGGTCTTTAAGTACAGAAAAACCTGTTCGGTTTCACTGTAATTGGGTACAAATCTTTTCCAGGACCCATCAAACCCCATATTCAGAGAAAAGATGAAGGAGTTCATGCAGAAGTTTGACAAGAACAAAGATGGACGAATTGAGATGTCAGAGGTGAGGCTTTACCAGACACTTTCAAGTTGTTCTTTTGCTTGTGTAAGATAGACATATTTCAAAAATAAGGTTGGAACAATTTAAATTAATGGATCACATAACTTAATTACAATTAACCACACCAGTTAAGAGCTTTATATTCAAAGACACTAAGGCAGAACAATAAATCACTTCCAATTGATTTATTTGAATTTGATACAAATGAAATAAGAACGAAAGAAAGAAAGAAGAAAAGCAAATCACACAAAAAAGATGCAAATAGAACAGGTATATAAAGATATTACTCGTTATGATACGTGTCTTTGAAATGTGGATGTTCCTGTTTCAGTTGTTCTAAAAGTGTCTTTTTCGTCTTATTTTTTCACATATCCAAATAATATTGTGGACTTGTCACTAAGGTATTATCCTAGTATTCTATTTATTTATTCTAGTAATTATGGTACATTGTTTATGTCACTGTAATGTGGCCCCGACCCAAAAAAAACAACCAAACCAAAAGGTTTTCTCCTCTGAATTGAAGATGAGAAAAAGTTGTAAAAAGGAAACTGTAAAGCCGGCGGTGGTTTACAGAAACCTGGTCAATACTCCCATCAGCCGTGTAAATGCAGCCGCCACCATCATCTCTATGGAGCATCATTTGGGGGATATTGCTTTCCCTCGATTTTACAATTTTCAGAGTGAGATGGAGAGCTGCTGCAATATCAATGATCCACCACCAGCCTGGAAAATCTACAAATGAGTTTCAGCCTCAATTATTGTGGGGGAAAAATCCAATAATGAAAAAAAAAAAAAAAAGTCTTGGTCTGAGCATCCAAAAAACATCATTTTTGAAAATAACTCCAGATTATGTTTCTCTATTATTCATGTCTGAGTTGCCCATTTGAAGCTTGGCAGATAAAAAGCTCCTCAGTCTTCATTTCTTCAGTCCCGGCATTTCAACTGCACCATCTTGTGCACTCACCACTTCCATTTTCCTGTCATCTGTCTCCCTCCAGCTGGCCCAGATTCTCCCAACTGAAGAGAACTTCTTGCTGTGCTTCAGACAGTTTGTCAGCTCCAGTGCTGAGTTTATGGCGGTAAGACTGTGTTCCACTGAGTGAGTGTGTAAGGGCCGGGATATTTCTTTTTAATCCAAAACTGCTCGCTCCCCCCATTCTTTACAATCTGTCATTTGATCAGCACTTTTCCAGGACTTTTTTGTGTGTGCAAAAGCTTCTCGTTCACTGTGAAATGTCATTAGAAAGGACAGGTTTGTTCTAACGAACCGTTCATTAGAGTCAGGAGTCAGTCAGCCATGGAGAGCTGACAGAGTGCATGTTCTCTTTTCTACCTACCGGCTGATTTCACGCTTTAGTTCCCTGTCTGTGGTTGACGGTGCTCTAATTAGTGAAATAAACTGAAGTAGTGTGGAAGGGGAAACCACAGAGTCCCTGGCTCCACTGTACATGTTTTCGTTTTCTCACGTTGGAGCGCAAGTTAAGGCTAATATGTGACAAGGGAGTGAAAAATATAGGAGAGCAAGCGAACCGTGGAGGTATAAATCCTGTCAGTGAAGTTAAAGGAGTAAGTACTTTGTAATGGACCAGTTTCATTGAATTTTTTTGATTACTATAATACAGTGAACTCTCCTGATGCTTATTGTGCCCACTGCAAAGCTTCATAGGTCTCAGCTACTGTAATTAGGTGTGTGCCGTTTGCTCTAGTGTTTTATGCTCAGCACCTGATCGGTGTTAATTACCCTAGGCTGTTCATTGTTCTCTGAGGATGCATGCAATTGTGTGTGTGTGTGTGTGTGTGTGTGTGTGTGTGCATCGGTCTGTGCAGAGAATATATGGGAAATGCTTTGCAGTAAAGCGAACATGCAAAACTTCCAACCAGGGCTCGGCAATAATATTATACTGTATATAGCAACATAAATTTCTTCAATTTTAATTTTAACAGAGGTCCATTATATGTCAGTGCAGCCATTCCCGAACTTAAGAACCCACTTTGAAGTCTAAGAATCCTCTGAAGTCCACACCCAAACCTTAAACTACAACTCTGATGAAGACTAGAATCAATAATTCCCATAAAATCAGGGCAGATTAATAATCAGTCCACTTCACTTTATCTCTGAACTTGCATATCCTTCAACTCATGCATGTGGTTTTAACAGCTGGGTTTCATGTAATATTTGAAAAGTCTAGCTGCAATTATACATCAACAGAAAACATCACTTGAACATTGAATTGTGTCATTCACTTGCAAATCCTTCTATTGATTACGAGAGTTATGGCGTTAATTATAATGACACCTGCTATACTGGGTCAGATAAAAGAAAAATGACACGTAATTTAAATCCCATGGCTGTGTTTTTTTCATTATAAGTATTTCTTAGAATCTATTTTTCATTAATTTAAAACTTGATTGCAAAACTGAAAATTATTTATTTATATTTCCTGACCCACCTGCAATACTGTCACGGTCCACTGGGGGGACACACACTTGGGAATCGCTGTCTCTGTGTAATGTAAATATTAGTCGTTCCTGTGTTGTTTACACACACAGGAAAACATTACATCACATCATTTATATGATGTATGGAATGCAAAATAACAAGAGGGAAAATCTGTAGTAACTTTGTGGTAATATAATTCCACTTGACACTTTGCAGCAACTAAAAGAAAAAAACATGCTCTGCCTCAGAATTTAATGGGTGGAAATTGATTGAGTTTATTTTTAGGAATACTGCAGACAAACAAACACTGAAAACAGAATCTTCATGGTGGAAAGGATGTAGCAGCAGAAACTAATGAGAGTTATCACTGCTGAAGTTATAGCACAGCAATTTAAAGTGTAATCCTCTGAGGCTAACTTAGCCCACTGCCTGATTTTGAATAATGCACCGAGTGGAACGGTTCAGTATGGCACATATTTCCATTATGAATAGTTCCAAAATAACTGTCCCCAACCGTTCCATTTTTGGAACCCTTCCCTTTGAGTACCAGAATTACAGTCAGAAAAACAGAAAAACGTAACTCACAGTGTTTCTTCAATGCCCGCCGTCTATTATTTATACAAAGCTTGACGTCTTGTTGAGACAAATAGCCACAAAGGCAAAAAACGAGCTGCTGGACTTCCTCCATTGTCTCACTGGGTACGACGTCATGCTCCGTATCGGGTACAGCCAAGTAAAGACACTGTTGTCAATCGAAACGCAAGCCTGACCGAGGGCTTTACCGTTCCAAAACGTACCACATCATGATGGAAATACAGAATATGGTAGTGACGGCGATAATGTTTGTGACGGACGGACGTTTGAATGCAGTAGCTTGTGTGAGAGACCCCAGTTTTTATCACAACATATTTAATTTCAACACTTTATTCTAAACTGAGAAGATTTGCACCTGGATCAGCAAATAGCATTAACGAGATACACAGATACACTGGTTTACACCTGAAAAAAGGGATTTTTGTATATGAGAGCCCCAGTTGTTTTTTTAAAAAAAAACTGCTTTATATGAAAATGTCCAAGGATAGCATAAACAAGTTTAGTGTTGCTGCGAAGTATGAATAATGAATCAAAGGCAGAGTCACAAAAAAGCAAACGTGCTGCTAAAGTACCAGCGAAATTCTTTCTTCCCCCAAAAATGCCCTCAGAAGATATGAAAATGGCAGATTTTCATGTTAGATCTGCCGCGCTGAAAAAGAAGGAGTCAATTAGAAACCAATTACATGAGGGGGGAAGAGGCTGCCCTTGTCTCCCGTATCAAATTGAGATGGAATAATGAAACGGGAGATGGAGGATGTATGAAGGAGAAGGTGTGGAGAAGGAGAGGAGGATTCAAAAGGGCAAACGAGAGAAAGCAGCAGCAGAGTAATTGAAATGTCGATGGGAAGTTGAGAGCCAGAGTTTGAGAACATAAAACAAGAGAGGAGGATTAATCAGTCTTTGCTGAAGGGTGCAGGGAGGAGGAGGAGGGCAGGGAGGTTTTTAAAGGGTTAGAATGAGGAAGCAGAACCTTCTATTTTCAGAGTCATATATAATGGATAACCACTGTACCACTGTAGCTCCTTTCTGCAGAGCCCAGAGGAGGAGAAGGAGGAGAAGGAGAAGAAGGGGAAGGCCATCCATCTTTGATAAGAAGCCCTTCTTTAGACAGGGACAGCTTGGGAGATTAAAGCATTCATTAAAATGACTTTCTCTACCTCCCTCGCTTCTCTCTTTGTCTCTCGTTGCCCTCTGCTCTGTGTGTGTGTGTGTGTGTGGCTGCACTGGGAGTTTATTGAAAACTGTGTGATTACAGTAATGGTCCAGCCTTTTGTGGATGTTCCTACTGGAACGATTTCTGCACTCTTATCGCGGGTTAAGAGCGAGGTGCGGTTTCGATCGGAGAGAATTTATGTTTGTGGGGGGAAAAGAAATGTGAGTCTCTGAGAGTCTTTGTGAGAAGGTTCAGTCTTTTGTTTTGTTGTTTTCTTTCAGGCATGGAGGCGATATGACACAGATCGCAGTGGCTACATTGAAGCAAATGAACTGAAGGTATGTCGTGAATAAACATATACACATTTTTGCGTTTTCACCTACTCATGTTTTAAATCCATCTGTTTTTAAGCATGGTCATATTTATACATGTTTTGTTTTGCTTTGTCTTTTTTTTTCTTTCTTCCCTCCATGCACGCACACACACACACACACAGAGCAACAACCCTAAACAATAATTTTAGCCTAGGGATGCAACCACTTGATCTGTAAACCACGCTCCCTGTCATTTACCTAAATCCTATGTTGTTAGGCACTAATAAAAAGAAAAACAAACACAACAAATAACAGTCCATGTTTGTATTGTGATCAATAAGGACATTATTTGGATGCTTCTTTGGATGAATAGGTGAGTTTGAAGCAAAAATTGCCAGAAATTAGAGACTAAATATGAGGGTAAAGGCCCATTTATACTACTTTACTTTACTTTACTACTTTCAGCACTGCCCCTCTAGAGGAAGTATTGCGTAAATGTCCATACTAACGCAAAAGAGTAAGGTAGGGTAGTAACGGAGATAACCTTTGGCTGGACGGACATAAAATGTGTATAAATGTGTATAAATGTGTATAAATGTGTATAAATGGGCCTCAAGGCCCGCTAAACTACTCACATTAGCATTAAAAAGTCCGAAGCAGGAGGTAAACTGTGTCTAAAAGCAAAAGATACACTAACCAGCACCATTACGTGTCTGCTTACGTGTCACGTTTTTATAAACAAACAAATATGACAACAGTAAAAGTAAATGTGTTTGAGTTACAAGTGGCAGCCATATTGTAATCCCAATGTTGGGGGTTTGGTGAGGTGGCTCTGACTTTCCCATTTGGAAATCTGAGTTGAGGGGGTGTTGCTTATTGAGGAAACACCCCCCCTCAACTCAGAAATTTCGACTACAACCGGAATGCGCCGTAAGTGGATGCCCCTCAGGGAATTGTGTTTTTTCAGGTGAGGATTCAGCTTTACAGAGAAACACTCACTTCACCACTTCCACACAAACATCACTCACTTCATCACCCTTTGGAAATATTGTGTCAGATCACACCAAGGAAAAATCCTCCGCCCTGGGGAGATGAGCATTAATGGGGTCAGTGATTATGCATGTGCAGATTAGGCTGCTCAGGTTGTTATGGGATCATATTTCTTCCTGCTGACTGAGTGCAGATGAGTTACCCAGGTTTTTGCTACTATCATGTCTTTTTACATTTATGATTTACTTTGAGGTGGGAGAAGAAGGTAGAGATGGAGGAAACATAAAGAGTAACTACACTTATGTCAAGTGCTGTAATGATTCGAGGAAAAAGCCTATTTTATGCATCATCACTTTGCATTTTTAACTTCATGGACTTCATGATAAAAATGTGTCACTCGATACTTTTCTTTCCCTTGTAATTCATATTCGTAAATGCAATATCTCATAGGTTCAATCCTTTGCAATGTTTACACTGTAACTATAATCAGTTATAAAAGGTACATCGCTGTGCAAAGCTCTTTTAGCAATGCTGTGCTGACCATAAAGTAGAATTATTTCTAATAAAAAACAAATTAAATATAGACATATAGAATATAGTACATATAGAATTCAATCAAATCAAATGAAATCAAACCAAAGTGTGCTATAAAAAAGTATCATTCCCTCATATTGAATCGTCCTACTTATTACCTTTACTTTTGCTGCTGAAATACTGTCCTCGTTGGTGGATTTATCTCATCTTATCCCACGTCATCTCATCCCATCATCTAATTTCTTCTAATTTTATATTGGGGAAGGAGGTAGAAGTTTAAGTTCGATCAGATGTATTTTGAAATTTACTTCACTTAATATTACTTTTACTTTTGAATAGACCCATGTAAAATCAAGTCAGATTAGCTCTTGCATCTTGGCTTTTCCTTTTCAGCCGTGAAGAATGAACATCCACGGTGTGCCAGATTTTCTTTTGTTCTTTCTCATTTCTGGTTATCCATGTGTCTCTGTCCTCAGGGTTTTCTGTCAGACCTGCTGCAGAAGGCGAACAGACACTATGATGACCAGAAGCTGCAGGAGTACACACAGACCATAGTAAGACTCAATCTCTCTCTCTCACACACACACACACACACACTCAGACATAATGGAAAAGTCATTTCCACACACACACACACACACACACACACACACAGCACTGTTGTTGTTTAACGGTCCAACAAATCACAGATTTATTATGGATTCAGACCAGCAGCAACAAAACTTATATTTCAACCCTGGGACCAAGTTTCATCTCCCAAAACTAATTTTTAACATATAAACAACAACAGTCAGGTCAGTCTAGGACATGATGTATGAAGTAAACATTTTTATGGCAGGTAATTTGGGTCTGGCCTGTATGAGCTTGTTAGTAACAGCATGAAGCTCTGTTCGGCTTGGTAGTTGTGGACCGTCATGTCCTGCAGGTTGTGTGTTTACAGTCCAGATGTGCTCACATCTGCTTTATCCTGGAAGCTTCCTCCTCCGTACTTTCTGCAGTTCGTGTTTGCAGAGCGTCACTTTACATTTTGTTTGCTTGATCATCCGGTTCCACTGATGTGCACTTGATCTCACGTTCATTCAGATTTTTTTTTGCCCATATTTGGTGGGGTGGGTCAAAAAATATCGATTTTGGTGATATACTACTTCATGTCCCCACAAAAGCTGCATTAAGAGACGCTCCGTCCATGTTCAATACATATATAATATATAATATAATACATATTTATGCATTTTGTTCTCTATGTTGTGAATAAATAGATAAATCCTGCACTTTTAACCGGTTTGTTTACTTCAGTTAGACATGTACTGTTACATTACTGTACTGTTACGCTTTATGATTATCACAGAATCGTATCGCAATATTATCGGTATCGTGGACCATGTATCGCGTATTGTTTCGTGAGGTACATCCATGGTTACCATCACCTTCATTTTCAGAATTTTACTAACTGCATAGAGCAAAATGTCGGTTCATGTATACTGTCTTTGCCTTGTGCAGATGACAACATTTACCTCTAGCGTACTATATTTGACCTCTGCTAACTCAGAAAGTATGGATCCAACCGCACCAGTCCCCTGCTAAAGACCTGGAAATATGAAAATGAAAATGATATTTCTCAGTCACTGAAATTCCTGGGACCTCCATCTCGACAGCATATATCTGCATTCCTCTCAGTTTTTCCCTCCTCTGTTCTGCTTCACTTTGTAGCTCAGGATGTTTGATCTGAATGGAGATGGGAAGCTGGGCCTGTCAGAAATGGCAAGGTAATGTGCAATTCTACTTGCCTCTGTGCTCGCTATATAAATGTTGAAACACATTGCCTGCTGATGGATTTGAATAATTTAACAGCCATTGTGTCGGCTAATGAAGTCCTTCTCTCCCACAGGCTTCTGCCTGTTCAGGAGAATTTCTTACTTAAGTTCCAGGTACGGAACAGGCACGACACGAAGAACAGCGTGTTTGCATGGACAATTGATGTCATTGTCAATATTAAGGTTGTGACTGTGTTTAATTAAATGGTCATGAAGCACAAATCTTCTTTTTGCAGGGTGTCAAATTGACCAGTGAGCAGTTTAATGCCATCTTCACATACTATGACAAGGTAAGTGACATTATTAATCTTAGTATTATTGTTGGCAATGGTGATAGACAGGTGAGGTCAGGCAGGAGTCTCAGAGGACTATGATGTTTGCAGATGATATTGTAATCTGTAGTGAGTTTAAATACCCGGGGTCAAACGTCCAAAGTAATGGACAGTACACAAGAGAGGTGAAGTAGTGACTGCAGACACGGTGGAGTGGGAAATAAACTGCCTGTGTGACAGAAGGACAGCAGCAAAGGTGAAAGGGAAGGTCTACAAGGCTTGGAGACAGTGGCACTGTCTAAAAGACAGGAGGAGCTGGAGCTGGAGGGGGCAGAGCTGAAGATGCTGAGATGGACAGGAATCCAAAATGAGCATCATTTTCAATTTTCAAACACACACAGCTATTATCTTAAGGTCTCTGCATTGACTTCCATTCATTTGTACTTCCTAAACAAAACATTATCTCTAACTTTAACTATAACTAGTCAATGTCTATCCCTAATCTTAACCTAATCACAAGTCAAATCTTAGTCTTAACTTAACCAGTTCCTCAGAAATGAGGTTCTGTCTCATTAGGACCAGGTTTTGATCTCCACGAGGACTGCTGGTCCTGACGAAGGGACAATGAAGCAACTGTGTGTCACAAAGCGTTAAGTCTGCTTAGTTTAGTTATTGTGTTACTTTAGGTTTAAAGTCACGTTAAGTTCATGTCACTTTTGGTGTGGGTTTGATTTTCACTTCCCCTTTTATTTTGGTAAATGTCATGGTTTCCTGTCGCATAGTTTCCTCAGTTGTTTTGACACATCTCCCCTAATTCCCTCATGTACTTCACCTGGTGATCCTTAAGTAATCACTCGCACCTGCCCTTGATTCCCTCTCCCCTATATAGTGTCCCCAGTTCCCTTGTCATTTGCACTTTCAAGAGAACACGTCAGAGTCCAAGCCAGTGTCGCCTTTTTCTTGTAAGCTGAAGTGCCAAGTCTAGTCTAGTTTAGTTTATTCTTCTATGAAGAAGTGATTTTGAGTTTGCCCGTTTTACTCAAGAGGAAAATAAAGACTCTTGAATCATACATTGTGCCTCCTGTCTCATGCATTTGGGTCCAAGCAGTGTTATCTCTGTTCCTAACACTGTCATAAGTAAGTAACAGGAAAAAAGAGAGATTTGAGACCTTTTAAGGACTTTTCTGATGTTATAAATCGAGGGAGAAGTAGAAGATAGATTTCCATTCAAACTAACAATTTTTTGGAACTAGCAGAGTCGCCCCCTGGTGGTTATTCCATATATTTTCACTTGCACATTGGAATCCCCGGGAGAACTGGATGAATACATCACTTTCTATATATGGCCCATGGGTGGGACACTTCAGTCGAGCTGTGTAAATATCGAAGAGTATTTAGAAATAAGTCTGGCAAAGGCCTGAGCTCTGAAGTCATCTTGAAACTGGGCCTAGATGAACAGAACATTGGTTTAATGTCAACTGCCAGAGGGAATATTTCCAGAACTTTGGAATTACTTCCTGCGTCCAAATTCTTAACATGAGTGTGAGCCATAACTCATTAATTAACAGAGTGCCTCCACTTTATAGCCTTACAGCTAACCCTCTTTACAGAGTTATGAATGGCCAATGTGAGTCATTTTTTTTATTTACTCATTATTCAGAATGGCCAGTGCATTCATAATGACTGCCATGAAATATTGAATGGACTTGAGCAGCAGAGCAGCTCAGGAACATGGCGAGTTGACACTCTTTAGAACATAAAATGGTGCAGTAGAGCTCAACGGTATGGTACCTTTACCTTGTCTTTGCTCTGAAACCAGATGTTACGTGTTCCAGGCTTAAGACTCTTTTAATGAGGATTTTCTAAAATGTCATTGGATAATACATGTGATGGTAAATAGATTTTTCAAACCAGAACTGGTATAAAAGTGGGCAGTCAATGCGACTCTCTACAGGAAGTCGTCATTGCAGTGATCTTGAAGTATCTTTCTTGTCAGTGCTTCTCTGTGTGGAGATGAAAGTAACATCTATTTTGTTTCTCTGACGATTTATTTCAGGATGGAAATGGCTACATTGATGAGCAGGAGCTAGACGCTCTGCTACGAGACCTTTACCAGAAAAACAAGAAGGTGAGGCAAGGTCTTTAGATGTTTTAATAATGTTTGCTTTTTTCATATTAATTCCATAGTTTTACCACCAAAAATTATTTACTATGTAATTTGTCATCTGTTTTTAGTAGGTCCTCACTTGAGTGGGTAGACCAGAATGAAACCTCGATTTAAAACCACATTTTTAAACAATTATCAACATTTTTAATCCCTCTTGGACAAACTTGGTAAGGTGCTTACTAACATATTTTCCTGTGGGCTGACAAAGTCAGAAGTGATCTTTTTATCACTTTGAGGAGTTTCAAGTGTTACAGATAATGTCAGATTTATGTTTTTTCTTTTAATCCAATGATTTTAACCACTATCAGACTAATAACAATACTAAATATCGTATCACCCTTACTTTCTGATAAACCTATTCAAAGAGATTGGCATTGTCTTTAAAAGTTCCCTTTAGTCTCAGTTAAACAAAACAGACTTTGTACCCTTATTTAACAGCTTTAGATTCATTGTAATGGTTAAACGTTGCAGGGAGATGGCGGCTCTCTCCACTGCCCCCTACTGTCTGTTAGGGGAAAACCAGCCTTACAAGATCACGGCCGCCAACTCCTGTAAAACTTTTTGAATTGAATCTCTGTTTCAATTAGCTGAATTTGTGTTGGGTTGTGGTCAAACAAAGAACCCACACTTGTTCTTGGATAATGTCACAGTTTGACCTCAGCTGTCTCTTGTCCAGGATGTGGACGTGAAGAACCTGACGGGCTACAAGCAGAGCATCATGAGCCTCTCTGATGGCGGGAAGCTCTACCGTGGCGAGCTGGAGATCGTCCTCTGCAGGGAGCCAATCGTGTGACTCCTCCCTTCTTCTCTCTTTCTCTCTCTCTTGTTTGCATATCATCATTTTCTCTGCCTGCCCCGCCCCAGCCCGCTCTCCTGAGAACACACCCACTTCCAGCTGCCTGGTAGTGTTTACCAGGTGCATGTGCCGGACACTCCCCCCCTCTCTCCCTTACTTCCTCCCTCCCTCCCTTCTTCTTCATCATCTCCCTGAACCCGCCCTAAAGTGACATCATCAGAGTGAATGATAAGTGCACATGCAGCGCGCAACAGCTCTTCTTTCTTTAAAACCCTCTATTTTCTGCAGCCCAGTGTGAAACCTTTCGCTTTTTGGCTTCTCAGACTTGTCCTCGTGTCCTTTACAAGTTTCTGACCTCGTCCCCCGTCTCTGCCGCCCGTGCTGTGCCTGACTTGCAACTCCTGACCAAAAGCCCAAACCCTTTATTCCACAGACATCTCAACTGGTTGCTAACCCCTGAACCTTGACCCCCGGCTTTATTCATTGACCCTTCCATCCCCACCCCACCTTGCTCTGTCCACTTTGCATTAGATAAAATATATATATAAATATAAATATAGTCTTTAAAAACTGCAGACGGCTGAATTCATAGTCTGTGATGGAACTGATGTTGATTTTTTTTTATCTCCAACTTATATTCATCTCAGAACCCTCTTGAGTCCGTTAATCCTCTCCCATACGATTGCCATTATATGATTTTCATTTTCAATGTTTGTTTTTGGCTGATGGTGTCAAATGGAAATATGAATAAAATGTCTTAAGATAAAACCGGCTTGGAAACTTCGTGAAGTTGATTTTGATGCCTACCTGTGGTGATTAAGCCTGGACTTTGCCTCAAAGTTTGAAAGTGATTGGGTTTTTTTTTTAACCTCGCAGTTCTGTGTCATCCTCTGCCGTGTTTCGTCTCCTGATCACGCTCTGCTTTGTTGAACCCTCTGCATATATTCAGGTGTCTCACGCTGATTTTAGGGCATTAGCATTAGGATTACGAGGATTAAAAGTGGATGCGGTGAGAATGGGAGCAACACGGTGTCTCATACCGTTAAGTTTGAAGAGATTCTGAAACTGGTTCTAGCTAAAGCCAGTTTCGGGTGATCAACTTAACACCAGCCACTGCAACATGTAACGTTGATCCTGGAAATGCATTGCCCAGTGTATTTCATAATCAAGAAGATGACCGAAAACATCGCGAAACGACTGTTATTTCCAAGCATTGTAAAACAAAATTGACAGACTAACGGTCGTCAATTCTCCGTTGTCATGCATAACTTTTAAATATTAACAAATGTCAGTCAGGCCACTTCCCTCAATGCCAATTAAACTTATTAGCTCCATTAAACTCCCATGTCTCTCAGTATGTCGGTGTTTCGCGGAGTACGACAGCTACCAAGCGCTAGCATATCAAGATGGCTGTTCAGGAAAGTGGATTCTATAGAACACTTTGATGGGATTATTGCAAATGTGTAGTGGAATGAGGGGGTTGTGCGGGATCACAGATGAGATTCAGTTTGGTACAGTACGGTACGGTCAGACCAAGCCTTGGGTCAGGCTTGTGTTTCAACTGAGAGCAGTACATTACCTTAAAGTAATTCGGGGATTAAATAGTAAAACCAAAATAAACCGAGGGCTGAATTTTATGACTCATTCACCAAAGGAAATCCAGAGAGGAAATTATTTATTTTTGATATAACCCAGAAGGATTATGTGATCACATATCAAGGGGATTTAAAAGTCAATAGCACCGTGACTGCAAAGTCAATTACATAACACATGCAGTAAAAAATGAGAACAACAAACTTTTTGGCAGTACAATTTACTGAATCTTCTCCAGCTGAATCCAGGTTGGGTGGGTCGTCCCTGCTCCTAAAGTGAGATGTCCCTCCTAAGACAGATGGACAGGACAAGATATTTCTAGTCAAACTTCTATAATTGAGTTGACATGCTTTTAAAGCAGACTGAATAATACAGCAGGCGCACAAGCTCCCAGCTCACTGACGAGCTGGTGCAAACGCACATCAATTAATCAGAAGCACTTCGGTCTTTTTCGGTCATGCTGCTGCTCGAGGACAGCGCGTATCATGGAGGTATAGCAGTGAGTATTTAGCTCATACAAAGTCCCGTTTATTGTGGTGCTGGACACTGTGGCCACATATCACAAGCTTGAAAATTTTAAAACTACAGATGCTGCACTTACACAGAAACTTTATTTGTCTGCTAAAATACTAGAAGCTCCAGTGTTGAAACTCAATCGCCAATTTGATTTTGATTTCTAAATAATGAACACCACAGTATGCGAGAGAGAGGAGAGCATAGAATTTGTCTCTTCTGACACGTGTTTCTGCAGTACGTCGGTAAGTTCTGTGTTCTATTTCTGTCTTTCAACGTGACATTACTTGTCCACGCTGCATCCAGGAAACTTAATTGGAGCCGTATGGTACGGAAACAGCAGCCGATTTGATTAAACAATGCACACAGCTGTTCAGGAAGCACTTGGTTGCTGTTGGTGGAGCAAGCATTTCCAATGTCGCACCATCAGGTTTGCGAGAAGTCCAAATTGCGATTGAGATTGGAGCTGCATGGTAAAGGAAACAGCAGCTTTGATTAAACATACAGACAGCTGTTCAGGGAGCACTTGATTGCTGTTGATGGAGCAAGCATTTCCGATATCGCATCATTAGGTTCACGAGAAGCACAAATTGCGATTGTAATTGGAGCTGCATGGTAAAGGAAACAGCAGCAGGCAGCTGTAATTAGGCAACTGTTTCAAGAGCACTTGATCGCTGTTGGGAGAGCATGCATGTCCAATAGAGCTGAGAGTTAGCTGACGTTACACAACCAAGTTAACGCCCCTTGGCAGGATAATACTTATACTACTATACTTATATACTGTGCTGGACAAAACATGAATCAGGCAATATGTCGGGTAACTCGTCTCTTTGCCAGCTGTTTTCATCGTAAAAGTTAAGATGGTGGATAGATGTTGAGCCAGAACAGTCGACAGAGACCAGATCCAGAGAGGCAGTGGAGTTGAATCACTGCTATAAAATGTGCTCACAACATTTCTGAAACCACTCATAGGCACTTCTTGGTCATCCATAGTGCATAGTCCTTGAAATTGATTTAAAAAAAATAAAATACTACACAGTATCTTTTTGATGCACAATGCATCTGGTGCAGATTGATTTTCATTAACCTTTCTTACATTTTTTTAAGCTGCACAGTGAGTCCAAAGAGACATTTTCTTCTCTGTTGAAAACATAATCTCAGCCATCACACTCTTTTTCAACAACTTTTGAGATGAGAGCGTTGAGGACTGTCTGGTCTGTAAGTGCACAGATGACTTTGCCATTGTCGTCTGACTTTCAAGCAGAGAAGAGTACTTCGACAAAAGGTGAAAAAAGGGGTGAGAACAATTTCTTACGACTCCATGTCAGTAAAAAAAAAACAACAACGAGCAACTGAAAGGTTTGAAAAGCAGGTACATCTAATTAAACTTTTTTTGCTGAAGATGCAGAGATTGGACAGCGATAGAGACATCTCTGCTCTTGCTCACTACATAAAAATGTAGTGCCAGCCGTCAAGAAATGGGAAGAAATCATCTCTACGTGCTCTGTATCAGCATGGGAAGGTAAATGTGTTTCTGTAGATCACCTGGACAAATCTCACTTCATGCAGTTTTTGTCAAAAAGACCATCAAGAGTGAATTCTGTCACGGGGGAGAGAGAATCTGCAGCATCGCTCTGCACTGCCCTCTGTAACCATCTGGGGTTTTACATCTACAATCAGACTCCTCAAACAGATGCAGGGTGAACTTCGGTTATATTTAGCTCTGGGAGAAAGGAAAGGATGACAAACTAAAAATACACATTGCAATGAGACTCAGTATACTCCCTATATGAAAAAATTTACTCAATCAAAAACATTACATTACATTGAGGGGAGCAGTAGGTGGCACAAAACTCACATTCACATTAGATTTATTTTCTGCTTTCTGCTTCTCCCTCTCTAGGGGGCGCCACAACGGAGGATCCATATATTCCTGACATAACCCTCTAGGTTAGGAGGCTAGGGGTCAATTTAGAGATAAACACTGAGCATGCAGGAATGGGAACTTTGCTCAGGGGTATCCCAGCCCTAGAACTGGCAGGAGGGTTCAAACCGGCAAATCTGTCACAAGCCAAGTTCTCTCTGCACTTGGTTATGGGCTGCCCCAGTTACCATGGAGAAAATGAGAAAGCCAAATCTGGTGATGTGAATAGAAAGACACTGTTAATAAGGGAGATTAGACTGTGTGCAAAAGGTTTACATTTAAACGTGTGTTATTGATATTGATACCGATATCACAGACTTGATGCTATCAGTCCGATGCGTCCTTTTAGATATTTTCTAGAACTATCGAAGCTGTTAACAACACATTAATGACATTTTTTAAGCTATTTCAAAGACATAATTATCCAGCTGTGTAACAAATATTCTTCTCCTATAACAAAGAACAACCCCCAATCTTTCTGTCTGATATCCAGTGATTTTGACAAATATAGGCCCGATAATGATGATACCAAATATCGTATCGGTTTGTCCCTAAAGAATTACACATAAAAGTGGGCTAATAGAAACCCAGTAAGTGGAACTGTCAAGAGTTTGAAGGCTTTCTCCCAAACTTTCAGAGAAATTTCGACCCAATTTTCTATAAATTTCCAGTGCCCATAATTTTCTTACTGACCGTCATATTATAGTACTGTAAGTCAATCCACAGGCCATTGTAGGCACCAGAGAAGGCAGAAGACGGTACCATTTTAAAATGATCATCTGTTCTTTTAGTCTTCCCTTAAGGAGGACATTAAACACTGAATTAGACTTATGAATATGCAAAATGTCAGAATTCACAATGTAGAAAATGAGAGATGCTGCACATGTGCCAGCAAGAAAATGAATTATGAAAAAAAAATTTCAAGATAGTAAAATACTTGGAGAATCTGAATTTGTGGTAAACGTTATTGATACGTGTTTAACTGATCTGGACGACTATTTTATTATTCATGCAAAAATACACCAATGTGAGGAGGATGGACTGAACAGCTGCAGAGAAAAGGAGCGGAGGATATGAATATAAGGATGAAGGGGAAAACTGCAATGATTTATTCATCGATGAAATGAACCCTTGTGTTTTATTTATGGCGGCTTTAAATAGAGCCCTTGTAAATTAAATAAAATGAATGAAAAATTGACTTTCTAACCCAGATCCAGCTTGTGTGCCCCCCCCCCCACACACACACACACACCTGTGCATGTGCACATTCCCAACAATGTTTTTACACCAACAATTTGCCTATTGACCTTATTCTGAGCGACTCAATATTCAAACTGCAGTGTTTACATGAGTTGCTAATAGAATATTCCATTCATATCCCTGTTAACATTTCACAGTGCGCAGCCTGATTATGACTCACGTTGGCAGACAAAGAAAGCACTGACTAATGTATGTCAGTATAGAACCATGCACACTTCAACAAACCATGAACTATCACTTTAAACCTATAAGTGTCTCTCTGACATTTTGTCCTCTCACGTCTCACTCTGCTTTCAACAGAGTTATTATCATTCAAAGTGGAAACACCATGCATCTCTGTCACTAACCCTAACCCTAACCCTATTTAGCATTTTTTAACCTTTTTAACTAAGATATTAAATTAAGATATTATTAAGATAAGACATTCTTTATTATTATTAATCCCCATAGGGAAATTCAGTCATCCAACAGCTCACAAAATAGACAAGGCAGTAGATGAAAAAATAAATCGGAGTGCTTCTTCTTTTGGCTTTCAGCGAATCACCTGCCTCCATCTTGTCCTCTCCCTTGTGTCCTTTTCTGTTACACCAACTGCCTCATGTCCTCCTTCACAACATCAATGAACCTTCTCTGTGGTCTTCTGCTTTTCCTCCTGACCGGCAGCTCCATCTTCAACATCCTTCGTCCTCACATGACCATACCACATGACCATATCTTCTCAACCTTCACTCTCTTACTTCATTTCAAGAATGTTCAACCTGAGCTGTCCCTCCAATATTCCTGGTCACCCCCAAGCAACATCTCACAGCAGACACTGAAGACATCAACCTGCTGAAGGAATACTGTCCTTTCTTGTACAGAGCCTCACTATTCTGGGACCAGTCCAGCTCATGGACACCTAATTATTTGTATGTCTCCATCACCTCAATGTCCACATTCTGGGTCTACACTGAGTGATCCTGCGAAAAACCACCACCATCTTCTCAGTCTTTGCAGTGTTCAGGAGCAGACGGTACTTTAGGACATTTTCTGATGTGAACACTGACCTTATTAGGACCAATATGACCAAAACCTGGTCCTAATGAGGGAGAACCTAATTTCTGAGAGCTAAGATTTGAAATGCAGGGACATGTTGACCTTGTGGGAGACACTTTGACTGGGCCCCACAACTTAGTATAAGGGGCTAGGGAATGCCTTATGTCTATGTCCTCACAGAGATATAAAAATGTGTTTTGTGTGTCTCTGTGTGTGTATGTGTGTGTTATTATTGCAATAAGCAATTAAGTAATTCCTGATTTTTTCTGCAGAGACAATACCACAATACTGTGTACGCTTGGCCGAGCCAGTTAACTGGCCTCCGCTCAAGAAACGCAGCTCTGCACCTCACATTGTACCATTACCAACTCATCATTTGCAACTGCAAAAAGCTTGGTGCCAAAATAACGTGTCTGTAAATAGAGGAACAGAAGCCAAAATCCAAATTAACTGACCTGGAGGAGAACGGGGATATCTGCTGCTCCCAAGCTCTGGGAGCTTTAATACAACCTGGGCTGGGGAGTCTGCCAGAGAAACCATCTGCGTGCTATGGCTGCATAAGCTCCATCAGCTGTGCCGTCAGAGCCTTATCTCTGCTCTCTGTCTCCACTCTCTGCATCGTCTCAGTAAAAAACAAAGAATAGAGGAGCTCATTCATGAAATCTCAAGTCTCCAATCATGATTTCTGAATGGAAGAGGAAAACCAAACACTACTGTTAATACATACACGTGTGTTATACAACAAAATATTTGCTTTTACAACCATTTACGTTAGGATAAAATCAAATTTGAATATCTGTTTAAAATTTTATTGATTTTTTTTGTCTATCATGCTCATTTTTTACTTTTTTAGTGACTAATGCTGAAAATTAAAGATTATAGTGCTTAGAAAGAGCTCCTCTGTCTTTCACTTGCTTGATTTTAATCTAAAACATGTACATTTTGAATTTCATTTGTTTAACACACAATGAAAATTAGTAACGCTGAGATGAAAATCTGTGAGGGCTTATATGAAAACAGAGCCCCCTTTTATATTTGTATTATGTTTGCTTGTTTTTAGCCCTGAAAAGCACTTTGTGACCTTGTTTTCAATTAAATTTATGATTATTATTATTGTTGTTGCTGCTATTGAATGCACATAAATAAGGGCCACTGATAAATAAAGATAAAGGAAGCCACAAAAATGGAACAATTCGACGAAAAACAGTTATTCGTGTACATATTCATCATGTGATATGGAAAATGGAGGGAATGTTTACATTAAGTCTGTGCGCAAGGCATTCTGGGAAAGTGTGACAACATAGAACTGTCCAGAAAACGTCGTTGTTCTTCCCTTGTTACGAAAGTCAAAGCGTCTCAAATGCTCTGTGTGGCGTTTTGAGAAAATTGGTTTTGTTAAGTTTTCAGCCTCCGAAGTCGACTCCGCGCTCTGTTGCTGAACAATCTTCATTGTGTAAAGACTTCACAACGAGTCGCTTTGGAGGGAAAGTGGAGCATTGCTGCCATCTAGCGGCAGACATGGGGAGCATGGATGTTGGAATAAACGGAGCCTGAGGGGCGGTGCTCTATCCAGTTCGGAGAGTGGCAGGCCGTTTCTCAATACTCAAGTAAGCAGGTATGTACTTTCTTACTTGGGAAGTATATACTTGAGAAGTACGCTGGGAGTATATACTTCCCAAGTACGGGAGTACACAAGTATGTGGTTGTTTCTCAATACTCAAGTATGCAAGTATGTACTTTCTTACTTGGGAAGTATATACTTGAGAAGTACGCTGGGAGTATATACTTCCCAAGTACGGGAGTGCACAAGTATGTGGTTGTTTCTCAATACTCAAGTATGCAAGTATGTATGTATTGTTCTGCTGTTTGAATGGTGGCTGGTGCCAAGTGCTGCAGCCTCATTACCGCCACCTACGGTGTTGATAAGACAGACAGACAGACAGACAGACAGACGACTTTATTAATCCCTTTGGGAGGTTCCCTCGGGGAAATTAACAGCTCCAGCATCCATACACAGCACTGTTAAAAATAGAGAATAGAATAAAATAAGATAAGAATAAGAATAAAAATAAAAATATAAAAATAAAAATGAAAGTGACCCATGCTATATATATGTATGTATACCTACATACACACAACCAATGTATATATATATATATACATACATACATACACAGATACATGCATACATACGCACTCATACATACATATACATACACATATACATATATATGCATACATACACATACATACATACATATACACACATATATACATATATATATATATATATACACACACACATAGGTATAGGTACACACACACCTAGAGTTACCCCGTAATGCCCAGGGTTTTATTGCACATGTCTATGGTTTTATTGCACATTATGTTATTGTTGTGGTTGTTGTTTGTTTAGTTCGTACCGGTTTTTTTATTTTTTGTTTGCTTGTTTGCCCTCCTCCCCCCCAGTGAGGAGTTGTACAGTTTGATGGCCCGGGGGACAAACGAGTCCCCCAGCCTGTTGGTCCTGTATTTTGGGAGGAGCAGCCTGTTGCTGAGGCTTCTGTGGCTCCTCTGGCTGCTGATGACAGTGTGCAGAGGGTGGCTGGCATTGTCCAGGATGCTCAGCAGTTTGTCCACAGTTTTTCTCTCTGCCACTGTCACCAGAGGGTCCAGCCTCATTCCTACCACCGAGCCGGCCCGCCTGATGAGTTTTTCCAGTCTGTGGAAGTCTGCCTTAGTTGTGCTCCCGCCCCAGCACACCACGGCGTAGGAGAGAACACTGGCAACCATAAATGAACATATGAAATACTTTTAATAAATGCATATATATGTTGTTATTATTTTTACATTTTAAATATTTAACTTCATTTATTAATTTATTTCTATTAAAATATACAATACAAATAATACAATGTGGAAAATAGATATGTTACAGCATTGTAGAGTAGTATATATGTATATATATATATATATATATAAATATATATACATATATAAATGTATGACGTGTACAAATATATACTACTCTACATACTATACTATACATATCTAATATTTACATATTATATTTAAATACAGATACAATGACCGTGCGACTTTAATATAAATCTAACATTCAAAGTTAAAATAAATAAAACATTAACAATACACAAACCTTCAAACTGTCAGGTCAAAACGTTTCCATTAAAAACAAAATAACACGTCCACAACAAATCTATGGATCACACCGAGCATTAATGACAGCGACGTCTGAGCCAGCGGATCATTTCATCAGGACAGGCCGAGGTAACGCTGCTCTGTGCCGGGCACAGTGAGCGCTGAGCGTCCACAGAGGCGGAGCGGATCACCTCCGACAAACGTCGCTGCCAAACTATAAATACGTCATATCTTCATACACAAACCACATGTTTGAATTCTAAATGACTAATTTCTCGCCTCAAATGATGTTAAAACTTTGTTCCTGGACACAGAAAAATATTTATTTCAGATTTATATTTCTATTATTTGCTGCTATGCTCCGCCGAAATGTATTCTGGGATACATGGCCATCGCAAGTACGCTTAAGTCACCTCCGATGCATACTTGGTAAAAATGGGCGGAGCGAGAACACTTCCGGGTTTGAGAACCGTCCTCGCTGTTCGCTTACTTGAGAATTGGAACAGCACTTGGACTGAGGCTGATGACGTTTTCACAAGTACGGGAGTACGCAAGTACGCACACGTACGCACAAGTATGGATATTGTGGCCGTTTCTCAATACTCAAGTAAGCAAGTATGTACTTGCGTACTTGGGAAGTATATACTTGAGAAGTACGCTGGGAGTATATACTTGCCAAGTACGGGAGTACACAAGTATGTGGTTGTTTCTCAATACTCAAGTATGCAAGTATGTATGTATTGTTCTGCTGTTTGAATGGTGGCTGGCGCCAAGTGCTGCAGCCTCATTACCGCCACCTACAGTGTTGATAAATGAACATATGAAATACTTTTAATAAATACATATATATGTTGTTATTATTTTTACATTTTAAATATTTAACTTCATTTATTAATTTATTTCTATTAAAATACACATTACAAATAATACAATGTGGAAAATAGATATATTACAGCATTGTAGAGTAGTATATATATATACAGTATATGTATGTATGACATATATGTACGTGTACAAATATATACTACTCTACATACTATACTATACATATCTAATGTTTACATATTATATTTAAATATAAATCTCGACTTTAATATAAATCTAAAATTCAAAGTTAAAATAAATAAAACATTAACAATATACAAACTTTCTAACTGTCAGGTCAAAACGTTTCCATTAAAAACAAAATAACACGTCAACAACAAATCTATGGATCACACCGAGCATCTAATGACAGCGACGTCTGAGCCAGCGGATCATTTCTTCAGGACAGGCCGAGGTAACGCTGCTCTGTGCCGGGCACAGTGAGCGCCGAACGTCCGCAGAGGCGGAGCTGATCACCTCCGACAAACGTCGCTGCCAAACTATAAATACGTCATATCTTCATACACAAACCACATGTTTGAATTCTATATGACTCATTTCTCGCCTCAAATGATGTTAAAACTTTGTTCCGGGACACAGAAAAATATTTATTTAAGATTGATATTTCTATTATCTGCTGCTATGCTCCGCCGAAATGTATTCTGGGATACATGGCCATCGCAAGTACGCTTAAGTCACCTCCGATGCATACTTGGTAAAAATGGGCGGAGCGAGAACATTTCCGGGTTTGAGAACCGTCCTCGCTGTTCGCTTACTTGAGAATTGGAACAGCACTTGGACTGAGGCTGATGACGTTTTCACAAGTACGGGAGTACGCAAGTACTCTCAAGTACGCACAAGTATGGATATTGAGAAACGGGGCCGCAGGTTTAGTTTTACTGGGCGGAACTAATACGTTCCCCTGCATATTCGTTCCGCTTATATGTAGTTCCGCCCCATCTTTTGCGTTTCGTAACGTGATTTAACCTTAACGTTAGTCCTAATTACGTGATACTGGACTGCCCCCCCCCCCCCTTTGTGTGTTTATTTTTGGCCACTTCTGACTTTTATGCGGGGTTTTGTGTTATTTTTGGGGGAATAGTTCCGCTTCGTTATGCCCACTTGTAGTTCCGCCCCCTCTCTAACAGTCCGCAGATAAGAAAAGTGGGGTCCATTCGACTTTTGTGCTGAGTCACTGACTGTCCACCATTACACGCTCAGAGGACGAGTTTAAAGATGAGCGGCGCCGTTAATTTCAAAAAGTGCGGTTCTCTGCTGGTGACCGGAGCCAGCCGGGGGCTCGGGCTGCAGATGGTCGCCAGTCTGGCAGGTGGAGGGTTCTCACCGGGAAAGATTATCGCCACCACCAGAAACCCTGCGAACGCTCAGGTAAAACAAACAAACATCCACCCCAGCCCAGACAGAACATACGTTTATCCCTTGTTGGATGGTCTGAGGCTGGCTGTGAAAGAGGAGGCTTTCTGAAAACAGTGATACTGACTGGGCTGAAACTAACCATTATTTCCATAACAGAGTAATCTGTCGACTATTTGCTTGATTAATCGATTAATAGTTTGGTCCATCAAACTGCAATAATTATGTTCTTGAATGTCTTGTTTTGTCCACAATCAAACATTGTTCAGATTGAATGATTTCTTTGTTATATGGAGCAAAGAAACAAAACAAAATAACCGCGATTAATTTAGTGTTGATTCTTAATAGAATTGATAGATTAGTTGCAGCTCTATTGACATTGACATTAAGTTGTACAACTCTTCTGTTGGATAAATAAGCTTATATTTCATCTGTATATATTGTAATATGGGGGGAGGGGGAGGTACAAGCTTTAAAGGTATATTCTGGAAAATTTTAACTGTGTAAATTTATTCTTATTTTATTCGTATTCTTGTAACTTTTTAATTTTATTCTTTGTTTTATTCTTACTTATTCTTATAGTTTTTGACTTTGTAATCTTCAAAATTGCTGCTATAAGATTCGTTACCTTTGTACACTGGAGCGCTGTGACGAAGGAATTTCCCGCAAGGGATTAATAAAGTATATTCAATTCAATTCAATTCAATTCAATTCCTGTACAGTAGGGCTGCAACTAATGTTATATGATGATGATAACTTTTGATGTCGGTAACATTTAGCACAGTAACATTTATGACACGATGAAATAATTCCATAACGATTATATTCCACTGCCTGTACAACAAAATATATGCTAACCAAATCTTATAAGACAAAATTCATTTATTTCAGAAGTAAGCAAATTAAAAAGATGCACCAAATCCAAAGAATATTGACAATATTACTTAAAATTGCAGTTTTGCCCCTTAGTAAAAGTAGAAGAGACCAGTTAGTTGTGGTTTTAGAATTTAAAAAAACAGAAACATTCCACAAATCTGAGGCAAAGCATTTAATATCATGTATGTCCTGCATCTCAGAGTCTTACAGTATACAGCTTTTTTAACATAACGTTAGAGAAAAAAGATATATATATACATATATATATGTTGTTATTGAATTATTGCCCAGCCTTGTACCAGTACACCACAACGTTACGCCACATTAAATAAATAAAAAGTTATGTTGAAAGTTATGAGATATATAAGTTATGAGAATGAACACTGATGGTATGATCTTACTTTCGATCTACAGAAACTTCAGGAACTGGCAGCCAAACATCCCAACATCCATATACTCCCACTGGGTAAGAGCGAGAAAAAATGTGGTTGGTGTTGGAAATGAAACACAGCATTAATAACTGGATTAATTTTCCTCCACTTAGTTAGAAAGGAAGAAGCCTCTTGGTTGGGAGGTGAAACATATTCAAACTTAAATCAAGCAAGTTCAATTGTCTACAACTACTGAAGATGACGATGACTGAGAACCTTCACAGACATAGATTATTTTTTATGTTAAAACATGTCAATCAGGAAAAAAAGAATAATCTAGATGTTTCAAAGCATTATATACTTCATATATACATGTTTCCTTATAATAGCACTGTCTTTATGATGTATTTTTTGCCTGCATCCCTGTTTTTCCAGATGTGTTGAGCCAGGAGAGCATAGAGAAATGTGCAGAAGATGTTGGCCGCCTGGTTCAAGACCAGGGTCTGAACTGCCTGATAAACAACGCCGGGATCAACGTGTTGGCTAACTTTGACACCGTCACCGCGGAGAAAATGATGGAAAACTTCCACACCAACGCTGTGGCTCCTCTGATGATCACTAAGGTAATGAAGTTCCACTTTTCCATCAAACAGTTCTGCCGTTTCTGCCGTTTCAACAACATTAAAGTATTGTCTTTTATCCCCTCTCGCTCTCAGGCGTTCCTGCCGCTGCTGAAGAAAGCTGCGTCCACTGGAGGAGCAGGTGGTTCGGGGAGCATGAGCATCCAGAGAGCAGCTGTGATTAACCTGTCCTCTCAATTGGGCTCCGTGGAGCTCAACTGGGGGGAGGAAGCCAAAGCGATGAGTTGGTACCCCTACAGGACATCCAAGGTGTGTAGATGGTACAATTTTCCCTTTCACCAAAGAACCCATTTACTCACATATTCATCCACCATATCTATGACAGGATTCCCACGGGTCCTTAAAATCCTATAAAGTAAAAAGTACTGCATGTTATGGTTAGTAGGTTATTCAGTATTCCAATGGAACATAATTTGGTCTGTGCATAAATATTAGACTAAATAAAGATTTAACCAATGAATATGACCGCTCCCTTTCCCAGTCAGAAAACTACTATGGTAGCCTTCACACACCAGAAGTTATGTAAACTCTCTCCCACCCTCTCTGCCATTTCCTTTTTTATTCTTTGTTTGTTTAAACATTATATGAGTTATGTCCTGTCTGAGCCTTTTTCATACCAGGAAACAGGAGGATTGTCATTCTTTCAAAACATCTCAAGCATGTTGTGGCTGTTTTGACTGATCGGGGTTCTGTAGAAACATGTTGGCTCAAGGTGGAGATTCATCTGAACGTATACAAAAACCAGAGCAAAAAATCTCCAGAGAGATAATACACTTGTGGGTGGGTGCAGTCAACATTTGCCAATCAATCCTTACTCTAAATGTTACAAGAACGGTATACCTTGAAAGTATGTAACATAGATTTACTCTGATTCTGATGTGAATATTGTTTATTTAAAAAAAAAAAAGGGTAAATAAAAGTAAGTTATAAGCTGTTATGTCGTTTATATGTATATAAGATAAAATAACTTAGAACTAGTTTGACAAGGAGTCACATCGAAGTGATCAAAGAAATATTAAAAATATTATTATGAATACTCTTATCTGTTAATCTTTTCCCAATCAATCGAGTACTTGTTTGGTCCAGACAATGTTGATCACTGTTTACCAAACCTTGAAATGATGACGTTCTCGAATGTCTTGTTGTGTCCACAAACCAAAATGATTCTGTTTGAATTATTTCTTTGTTATCTGGAGCAAAAGAACCCTGAAAATCATGCTGAAAAATCATAAAACACTCAAATTTATAATCAAAATAGTTGACGATTCATTTAGTAATCGATGAATGATCGAATTGTTAGTTTGCAGCCCTAAAGTATATATTAATAGTTAATATTTCTGTTGATCAGTTTCTGGAATTTTGTTACCTTTCCTTGTTTAAGCTTGTGTATTTCTCTGTATGGTAACTATGGTATTTTAATTTTTGCCTCCTCAGTGTGCTTTAAACATGGTGAGCCGCTCCATGGCTCTCGACCTGGAGCCTGCTGGGATTCTCTGTATGGCCATACACCCAGGCTGGGTTGCAACTGACATGGGGGGGGCACAGGTACGACTGCACGGGCTCTCTGGTTTGATATGATGTGTAATTATTAATTCACCAAACATCTCTTATCAAAATTATATTAGGTGTCAGTCAGTCATTATCTACCGCTTTATCCTCCACCAGAGGGTCGCGGGGGGGTGCTGTGCCAGTCTCAGCTATATTAGGTGTATATTTGTCAATTATCTGGGATCAAACATACACCTGTAATGCCTTCAAAACACTACTAGTGGGCAGTGGAACACACTTGGGGAAGCACTGACCTAATGTTCAGTGTTCATCTGTGTTTCCAGGCTCCGTTGAGTCCCGAGGAGAGCGTTTTGGCCATGCTGTCTGTGATTGGTGGCCTGACTGCAAAGGATCATGGGTCGTTTCTGGGTATGACTGGTGAGGTGCTACCCTGGTGACTCTCCCACCATCACAGTCTCTGACTATCCAAAGAAACACCGTGCATTCATGTTTGTACTTCAGTGTTCAGTCTTTAATCTGCAGGAATCTGACTCGTGTAGCTCATGATATTAAAGCAAAGTTTTACGTTGCACACCATTTTACGTCGGAAGTCGGAACCTCCAAGTTTACCACATAATAGTTTATCTCAGACTAGCTGTTGTTAGCCAAGGTAAGCAATGCCAGATGATGACAACGCTCTTACGGCGTGTTTCCATTGAGTGGAACAGTTTGGTTCATGCTCAGTTGTTGTCGCGTCTGATTTCGTTGTTTGTTTTGCGCATACCCCGCCTACCAAGTGAAGGTACTATACCGTCGAACCGCAAGCTTGACCCTTGGCTTTACCATTCCAAACCGTACTGTTTGTTTTGCTCACACCAGCAGTGTAGCAACATGTCCACTGTTTAAAAAAAAAAAAAGCTGGATATATGATAATTATCAAACGTAATTTTAAGTACGTTGACGTCAAATACTTAATTGTAACTAAAAAATACACTGTGGAACATTTTTTCCATTTATTAGATGTCTATTTGACATGATCAAACATGTAGATAATAACAGGTCAACACATTTTTATTATTTCAGTTTCATTGCTGTCACAGAACTCAGGGAAAAAAATACTTTTATGATACTTAAAAAAAGCATCTGCTTTGTATTTTTCTAGTTAAAATAAAAACCTTTAACATGACCAAATTATTAGGAACAATAACGTGTTTAAAAGTAGTTTTACAGCTCCAGATTCTTTCACTCAACATGTATATCTTCAACTCTAATTCATGCGTTCATCACATTTATCAGTAACTTTATCAACCGGTAGTGATGATAAGACAACCGTGCATGTCACTCAGGGAAATAAGATTTTTCTGTGCTTTTTTAAAAAAAAAAAAAAATAATAATTATAATTTCATTAATCCCCTTAGGGAAAGTATTCCACTGCATTTGACCCATCCTAGAATTAGGAGCAGTGAGTAGCACCCAGTGAGCATTGGGGGTTGGGTACCCCAGCCCCAGCCAGGTGGGGATTTGAACCGGCAACCCTCCGGTTACAAGCCAAGTTCCCTTTCCACTTGGCCACGGGCTGCCCTTTATGGCCTTTAGGGTGAACAGTTTTACAGGCTTCTCTTTTACTATTGTGGTCTAAGGGGAAATTGCTTTTTGGGCCACATTAGTATTTTTTGTTGCAGTACCTCGAGTGGCCACTGGACCAATTAGCTGCAAGCAAGAGAGGGCACTTATACAGTTCTTTTGTGAGGAATTCCGACTTCCGGCTACAAGTGGAACACACTTCTCGTGTCTAATCGCTGAATGGTGTATGTTTGTAAAGCTAATATTTAATACCTAATGAACAAAAATTATGTATTTTATATATTTGATCTGAGCACATTGTCATGCTGTAGTTTTTAGGGTAATGCACTAGAAAATACAATAAATTTACACCATAAATGTGTATTTTTTTATTTGTTTGGTTTTTTTTATTACTTTGAGTTGGACTAATTCATCCATCCTTATGTTATTTCGTATAATACTATAATCAGTTTTTCACGTGTTTGTGCAGCAATTTCAGGTGAGTTTACATTTCGATTTCTCTTTAACTGACTAAATATGACTCCAAACTGTTGCCATCTTTATTATAATCTTATTTTTCTTATTAAAGCTTTTTATTTTATGAATCATTTGTTTGACATGTTGACCTTTAAAACCCTGTTTTCAACCAGGAACCTTTTAAAAAATATATATATATATATATATATATATATATATATATATATACACACATTTTACTTCCTTATTCTTGAAATGACACTTTGGGTTATATAGTTTGCTTTGTCTTTCAACGAGATGACGGGACACAATGCTTTCACTGCTGCAGGCACCGTCTTAGGGACGTTTTCCTTTCTGTGACACATACCTTACCTGTCAGCTGTTGACAAAAGGTGACGAGTCTGTGATGATGATGATGGTGATGACGAAAAAAAGCTCTCAGGACACAATGGTCTTTCGAGTCTTTGTGCCACGACTATTTCTTTATCTCTGACACTTTACCTGCTGCTTTGGTTACAGTTCAGTGATAACGTGGAGCCAACGTCGACCAGGAAACGTCGTAAAAACGCAACGTTTCAAACCTCAATGCAGTGGATTTGAATTCACTGTTATTTCAATGGGAGTTTTGTGAAGTGTAACAGAGAAATGCAGCCCTATCCAGGGGTTTTGCAACACGGTAAGCAACGGTCTGATGGCCAAAGCTGCGAATAGGGACCTGAAAAAAACCACCAACAATAATTTATGTTTTTTTCATTAATGTCATAATTTGTGGGAATTCATGAATGCATCTTTCTCAACTTTTTTGCTTGTAGTTTTTGGTTTAATCTCACAGAAATAAAAGAAAAATAACATGAAAATAAAGCTGAAAATACACAATATCTGTTTAAAAGCCAAAGAACAATGACTTTACTTCGTTTAAATAAGATGTTATGCCTTTACTCAACTTTATCAACGTCTTCATGTTTCATCATAATGTCTATTTTATTTCCCTTTAAATTATGTAGTAATTTGTTTTGTTTTTTAATGCAGTTGTTAATATGTTTTAAATGTGTATATAATAAACTATGGGGCTGTCGGAAGAAGACGGTCTGAGGTGCTCCAACATCTTTAGAACCAGTTTGTCCAGAAGGAAGTCACATGGTGCCGCACAGATGGGTGTGTGTGTGTGTGTGTGGGAGGGAAGAGTTTGCAAACAGTTATAAGATAAGGTGTTAATTTGTGTTTCTCTCGCAGACCAGGTCTCACAGCGTGGCTGCAAAGCACAGGAAAATACACGAGGACGAGGATGAGCTGAGTTTTTTTTTCAATACAGGTAAGTGTCTGTCTTTTACCATTAGCTAGTTGTTGAAAATTCATTTTTATTCCAGTCATGGAACTTTATTTCTATGTTTTTTGTGTTTTTTTTGTAATGTTAATCATATTTTGCATGACATGGATTCCAACATTCCTAATTTGTCACATGCACAGAGATACCAAGACAAACAAAACCTAAATTGTTACAAAAATATGAGTAAATGTGATTTCAGGTGCAAGGAGGGAAACAAGGAAACCATAAGATTCCCGGGATGATATTTACAGTTTAATGTGAGCTTGTGTGCAGGTGACAGAGGAATTGCAAGAATGTTCATATTGCTGTGTGTGTAAGGCAATGCAGGTCAATTTCTGATAAGAACAGTTGTGAATTTAACATAAGATAATACTTTATTGTACATTTGTAAAGAAATTTGTCCTGCATCACCATCCTGACTGTCCGTATCCTTATACACCTTACACAGAGTAAACAGGGACATCAGGTTGATTCAGGATCAGCGAGAATAGGCACATGCCACATGCCTACATTCAGAAATCATGTATTGCTGATACTGTGGCCGTTTGATGGTTGAAGCTGCACCATTGCAACCAGAAGGTCCACAAAGCCACCACCAAACCTAATGATCCTCTCGTGTATTCCAGATTCTATGTTTGCCAAGAGATGTGAATAGACCACATGGAGGCAGGGAGTCATGGTCAGTTGTTGTCGGCTGAGCTGAACATGCCGTTCTCGGACTCAGTCAAGTACATCCTCCTTGGCACCTCCGTGGCTTTACTCCTTGTGGCTCTGGGCATCTTGACGTGGCAGACCTTCAGATACTGCAAGACGCGCAAGACATACACCCGGCAAGCTAGAGGTGAGAACAGGGAGACGGATATGCTGTGTTTCCATCATGGTATGGTTCAGTTTGGTACAGTACGATGCAGTTTGGGTAAAGCCCTGGGTCCGGCTTGCGTTTCGTGACGTCGTTCCAGTGCAACAACGACAAACGACGACGACAAACAACGCGACACAACGGACAACAATAGAGGACATCCAGCAGCTTTTTTTTTTTTTTTTTCTGCTCGGTTTGTGACTTCAGGCGTTGACTTCCATCACCAAACACAAGGGAGTGACATTTTTCTGTCGCCCAATCAGAAAAGACTTGTGGGTGAAGCCGGTCTAACTCCACCCTCTCTGGTACCCCAAGGGAAGAAGGTTCCAAAGAATGGAACAGTTGGGGCTGTTTATTTTGGTACTATTCCTAATGGAAATGCCAATAAATACATAAATGTAACATACTGTATGAAACTGAAGTGTTCCACTCGATGGAAACACGGCTTTACAGTTGAGGTTAGATGATGGACGGTGTCTGACTAAGTAAAAGTCATTAATAATAAACACAAACCTGTCTGATTTCTGCTCTAGTGCACAGTGACGTGCTGTATCTGGACGAAAAGCCAAGGACGGCAGAAAATTACTCAGCTGCTCCAAGTTCTAAGGTAAGAAGAGGTGGAGACAAAATCCACCTGCAATTGTGGTTCTGGTGAAAGCAGATTTGAGTCCTGAGAGACGAGTCAATTAGAAAAAAATATGTAGCACAGACTGTAGAAATGTGATGATAAAGTTAAAAAAATTAAGTCCATAAAATACATTCTACTTTCTCAGCGGCTTCACCAGTCCATCCTAGGGGATTAATTATGGTTATGAAGTAAGAAAAACCAGAAGACCTGACACTGGTGGTGGTAACAGGGGCCCGCGAGGTCAATGGCAGAGTTAAAATAATATTAGTTGTTACGGGAATGGCAGTAAAAATGAGGGATGAGCTGATATGATACTCAGCACACGTCCAATATTGGTCAAAAATCCCTGGATCTGATTTAGCTGAGTCATGTTGTGAGCTGTTTTTTTCCCCTTCTTATAGGAGAAGAATATAACTTACACAGTTGGAGAATTACGTTTTTGAAATTGCTTGAAAAATGGTCAATTGTCAATTTAGTTTTAAAAAGCAGCAATTGGAGGAGCGAAGCCAGGGATCAAACCACTGACCTTCTGGTTAGTGGATGTCTTACTATACTTCCTTAAATGCAGTCTCTCTCCTGAAACTCTGTGACAGATAAAAGACTGAAGCAAACTGGTAGAACTGGAAAAACCACAGAAAAAATAAAATTATTACCAACCAGGTGACATTTCAGGGCCAGGTTGGTAATAAAGAGGATTTTCTGGTCGTAACAACTGGTGTGTGGTTTTGCACCAGGTCTTTATTGAAACTGGATGTGTTTGCCTTTGCACTCCCTCTGTGTAAAAACCTGAGAGAAGCTGCTTTTCACCGAGTCTCTTATGCTTCAGTGAGTGAATCTGCTTTAAAAACTCTTAAAAAAAGTAAAAAGCCATGTTGTGCTTTACGTGTATTCACTGTATGTGTCTCTGTGGGTGTTAATTTGGGTCGGTAAGAACGCAAAGCTCTTGTTTACAGAGTGTTGGAAGTGTTTTAAAACATCTTTTATTACATATCACGCCCTCTGTTCAAATATTAACTGTGTAATTAAAATATCAAATTAGCTACATCACTTGATGTTTTTAAATGGGTGGCCTCCAGAGACAGAGAGTGTCACAGAGTGTGTCTACTTGTATTTGTTCCATATTTAGTGTTGCACAAGACTTTTTTTTCTGGCATAAATGCTCAGCTATGAGGACCAAAACCTGCTCCCAATGAGGCAGAACCTGATTTCTGAGGACCTGGTTAGGTTTAGGGTTAAGATTTGGATTGTAGTTAGGTTACAGTGAGGGTTAGATAGTTACGTAAATGAACGCAAGTCAATGCAGTATCCTGAGAAGAATAAAAAGATCATCTTAACAGGTTTGTAAGCAATGTAGGTGAGATAAGTGAAGGACATAGCATTTTCTGAGTCTCTCAGTCTCTGTCTCTCTCTCACATGATCTTTTTTATTTTCACAGCTCTAATGGTAACGTCATTTTATTGAGAGACATTAATCGGGACACGTTCAGCTGCAGGTGTGCGCTGAAACTCTTCATTCAGAGGATTTGACTCCCATTTCTCACAAAAACCATCAGTCTGTGTGTGACTTTGTCATCTTACCCTGTCACACTGACACTTTACTCGTCCCACAAACCTTTGTTTGACTAAAAATATATGAATAAATAACAAAATTCACAAGTTCACAAGCATAGTTAACTGGCATTTTTTTTATTTGATGTCTTGCAAAAAAAAGCAAAATAATAAAATCTCAACATATTTGTACTGTGATACCTAATCACTTGATAAACCTTGATTAGTGATAGTGGGGTTGAAGTCCTTTGGCTTTGTCATTGAGTTTGAGGACATCAGTTTGGTTTTGTCTGCAAAGCGTAAAAAGGAATTTGCAATTTAGAGAGAGGCAGGTCTGGAGTGAGTGCTGAGGTGAACACAACCGTGTCATCAGCATAAAAAATGGAAGTTGGCCTGGGAAACATTATGAGCAATATAGTTCAAGTAAATAAGGAAAAGAAGCGGCCCCAGGACAGACCCCTGTGGAACACACTTGGCTACTGCTAGTGAGGTTGGGATTAGACCATCTGCTTGCACACACTGAGCTCTTTGTGAGAGGTAGTTCTCAAACCAGCTGCAACATAATGTGTATTTTGTGTGTGTTGTCCAGGTGGAGGAAGTCAGCACTGAGGTCCTCAAGCTGAGTCGCTGTTTGCCTCAGGTCCCTATTGCCTCCTCAGACTCCAGCCACACAGGAGAGGTGGAGGAGCAGGGCAGCATTAAGAAGGTAACAGACATCACTGTGTAACAGACATCGCTTTTCCACTACACAGTCACGCCTCGGCTCGGCATGGCACTTTTTTTTGCTTTTCCATTAGCAGTACCTGGTACTTTTTTTAGTACCTGCCCTGCTCAGCCGATATTATGCTTGACGTCGTCAGACTGTCAGCCACTGATTGGTCAGAGAGTGTCGTCACTGGAAGAGTCATGAGGGCGACGTCCGACACAAGAATCAAACCGGACAATGCCGAACTGTAGATCAGTTAAAAAGACTTAAACATCCTGTAAACGTGCATTAATGTCCAACATTTAGCAAAGGAAATGTCTAAAATCACAACATTTAACAAAGGAGTCTGGTGTATTTAACAACAGCACTGCTCCGAGCCGCATCACAAACCCTTCGGCTGTATTTTAGTTCAGTGACTATGCTCCAGTCATGCAGGAAATACTGAACTTATCTTTTTAATTAACTGATTTTAATGATTCAGTTACACCGAAAACAACAACAATTTGATGTCAACCAAAGTGTGGGAACCCTGTTAATCCTAATAATTAAAATTCTGGTAATTTGCAACTGTTTCTTGCTGTTCAACTTCTTATGTGTGTTTGGAAGTCTCCCCTTTTCTCCAGTAGGGTGACGATCAACAGAGATCAGTCACTGAAAATAAACCGCTCAAAGCAATATCATTTACGTGTGTGGCTTTAACCTGGATGTTCTTGTGGCAGGTGGATGGATCGCTGCGCTTCTCTGTCCACTATGACCAGCCGCAGTCCCGTCTGGGGGTCACCATTTTGCAGGTGAAGGGACTTCACTGCCAGACTGGTGGCATCCAGCCCTTTGTTAAGGTGCGAGTCATGTGGGCAGGATCGCGACGAGTGAAAGTGGCAGATTACAAGGATGAGGAGGTAAACAATCAGCCATCGTATCTCGTGAGGGACCCTGTGATTCCAACCATTGTCTTGTAAACTGCATTGTTACCATTATGTATTACTACTGTTGTTGGATGACATAGCCAACCCTTGTCCCTGTCCTCTCCGCTGTGTCTTTCTTAGGGTGAGGGGGCGCCGCCGGCTCTGTGGACAGTGTTGCAAGAGTGGCAGACTCGCATCGTCAAAGGCATCTGTAGTCCTTTATTTGGAGAAAAATTCAGCTGCGTCCTGGAACAGGAAAAAGACATGCTTCAGTCCATCAACCTCAGGATGGAGGTCCTGCAGTACATCACTCTCACTGTACCCATAGCCCTTAAATCTTATTTTATCAGTGAGAACACACAACAGTCATAAATGTGACTTAGTAATAGTGTGTCGAGAAAAACAACATTAACATATTATACATATTATTTATATATATATATATATATATGCACATATATATATATATATTTTATTATTATTATTAATTTTTCTTTTTTTACACATTTTAACCATGAAAGGACCAGAGAATGTGCTGTAACTAAGTGCTTTTGTCCATTTTTCCAGAATAACGTACCATATCTGGCAGTTATTTGCAATTTACTCCATTTACTCCAAAATACTGAAATACTGATACTATACTGAAGAAGGTTCATTTAGAAAAACACTGCAGTTGTAAATGAACAACATATTTTGCGTGTTAAATCTGAAAATGGAACACTATCACAACATATTTACAAGAACATTTTTTGAGTCTTGAGTCCAAAAAATGGTCGTCCTATGTACTAAGTGTGTTTGTGTGCATGATCTCAGGTGTGGGACTTTGACAAATTCTCCAGAAACACATTGTTGGGACATGTGAGAGCTCCTCTAGGGCACCTCAACATCTCCAACCCTCTGGAGCTGCACGAGGATCTACAGATTCCCCAGAAGGTACAGTTGCACTTCACTGTACCTACAATGTGTCTACAATATCAGGTTCCCTTTTCCTCTTACTGGTCAAAGATTAAGTGAAATGAGCTCTTCTACCTCAGGCTGACTCTGCATTGAACCCGCCTGTGGTAGCAAATGATAGATAGCACAGGAACTTTTTTAACAGTCTTTATTAAGAACTAAAATATATAAATATACAGAAACCAGCGTTTCCACTGGACGATGTATATCGGCAGGCATAGAAACTGGTGGGTAAAGAAGGGAAATGTGTTTCTGTCTTGCTGTGGAACCTTATGCAAGACTTTAATAAAGTTTGAGTTCAACTAAACTGTGTAAATTGTCCTTTGAATCACATGGTAAAAGTACATTATGCTGCGGTCACTGTGTGTGAACAGGATCTGGTTGGACAAGTGCTGCTGTCACTGAAGTTTCTGCCCACATCTCAGAGGCTGGAGGTCGGTCTGCTGAAGGTCAGAACAGTCCTCACTGACACAGGCTCTGACACTGGTATAACTAACGAACACCTACACAAATATAAAGCCATCACACGTCCAACAGGTATTCATATTTGAATGTATTTGCCTTCATTGTGTTGCACAGCCCTTTACGCCAGGATCAGTGTCCAGTGCAATCATTACAAGCTTGGCTACCAGAAGACCTCAGCAGTGTCCCGGTGCCTGGTGACCATCTTCAACGAGGTGCTCATGTTCTCGCTGCCCGAGTTCCCCACGGAGCAGTGTAAGATTCTGGTTTGTGTGTACGAGACGCACACAAGCTGGAAGTCCACCAAACACTTGATGGGACAGTTGACTGTGGGGAAGGTGAAGGGCTCAGAGGACAAGCACTGGACCTTGATGATGCGCTCAGTTCGCCAGCCAGTAGCAAAGTGGCACAGCCTTCTGATCTGAGCCACACGGCACCAAAAACCCTCTCCTGAAAAAGCCCACCACATTATATCAAGCAATAGATACATTTTTGCATCATATTTATGTCTTTATTGTGAACTATACATTGCTCCATGTCAACAAATGACACTTTTATTGTGGAAAAGGTGTCACAAATATTGTTATGGTGATATAATTTTCAACTCATATTGCCCACCCCTACTGAACGGTTGCTTTTCCCCACAAAGTTGAACTTATTTTCACTTGACCGGCCCCCAAACAACCAGACTTGACGCTCAGTGTCCCCCCAGGTTATTTGAGATTGAGACCCCTGGTTTGATTTCTAGCGAAAGTGTCATTTAAATTTAAGACAGTGACTGAAGCACCATAGCTAAACACCCACAAATGTGTTTAAAAAATAAAAAGAGGAAAGAAGCTACAGCTGAAGTATATAGTATGTATTATATTATATATATATATATATATATATATATATATATATATATATATATATACTATACAGTATATATTTACAAGGGCCTCTGCAAAACAAGCCCCTTGCCTGAAGTAAATATAAAAGACTTAAAGACTTATACTAAAGCTAGAAACATTTTAAAGCAATTATACACTTATAAAAACATACTTATGTGTAGTATATTCATCTTCTTTCCAATAAACCACTCTTAATGACCCGGTAATGTAGCAGAAAACGCTTAACTTAAGTTGTTTAACCCACTTACTAAAATGAATTCTCTACGCCCTTAAAATAACACTTTGGAGCTTCCTTGTGGATCCCAAACATTAACACATTCTTATTTTAAAGAAGACACGCCCATGTAATCTACATTTTCTTAACCAAGGCAAACAGAGATGGCAGACTTTGCCCCTTTCACGCAACAAGCCTCTGCTGGCCTATATGAGTAATAGACTCTGTGGCACAACAGTAGAGCGTCTGACTCCAGATCAGAATATTGCGTGTTCAAATAAGTTCATTCAATGATCAAGCAACAATAGTATTTAAAGTGCAATAGGCAGAAAAAAAAGAGTGCTGGGAAAGTTGTGATTGTTAAAGGCGACATAGACCGGAAGCTTCAATTAACACTGCTTTTGTGTGTGTATCTGCGTCATTACCTCGTTTATGAAACCCTAAAGTTTCAGAAAATAGGGTTTTATTGTTTTCCTGGGCTCTGCAAAGCGTTTGCTGATGATGTCATCAGTAAACCTCACCACTCCGATTTTCAAACGATTTGGTTTGTTATAAACATCAGAGATGTAGTTATTATGACACTGCATATTTATGAATAATTATAACCATGGGCTTCAAATAACATTAAACAGAACAGAAAGGTGCAATGGAAATACACACACACACAAGGTATGTTAAGTCAATATATGGGCTACTAAAACTCAGGATACAGAATGGTATGAGATGTATGTATACTTTTATAATAGGAATATTACTAATATAAAAAAATCATTTATATAATAATTATTACTTGTTTAAACTAATCATGTAATAATTCTAATTATTGGATTATATTGGTAATATTCCTATTAAAATCATTTGAATTATTACATGTTTAGTTTAAACAAGTAATAATTCAAATTATTGGATTATATTAGTGATATTCCTATTATAAAAGTATACATATATCTCATCACGAGTTTTAGTAGGCCATATATTGATTTAACATAAATTCCTTGTGTGTGTATATATTCATTGCATCTTTCTGTTCTGTATAATGTTATTTAAAGCCCATGGTAATAATTATTCATAAATATGCATAATAACTACATCTCTGACGTTTTAAACAAACCAAACCGTTTTAAAATTGTGTGTGTGAAAAATTGAGCAAGTTATGGTTATTTAAAAAGTCCATGTACCACTACAACACGTGTTATGGGTGAGCGAGCTGACTGTGGCAAGATGACGTTCGACACTCCGCCGTAAGACATCTACCCTTTATATATACCTATGGTTGTAGCTGCTGAGATGCAGAGCATCCACCGTGCCAGAGGGGGAGCTGCGTATCTGAGAGCCGACGTGCTAATTACGTCACTTCCAGGTACCTGGCCAATCACAGGACAGTGGGGAAGCCCTCGTTGGCTGGCCAATCACAACACAGTCTGCATTCTGAAACAGCGCGGCTGACGAGAGCGTCAGTGAGGAGATATTTTGATCGGCTCGTTTGCAGAGACTAGGAGGTTTTTCACCATGAAAACAAGTTAATATATGTAAGTAGACTTCCATTACTAAGATATATGTGCGATACAAGCATTCGATGTCACCTTTAAAGTTGTGTTGTTATTATTCTGCCTCCATTTTGGTTTCGATTTGAATGTTATGGATAATTGTCTATGGATAATCTATGAAAGTCTAGTCACTTTGCTCTGTACGGAGCTCCCCCTACAGTTTCGGAGTAAATTATTTAAATTTCTTTACGACACCACCATAAGCATCAATTTTCGTCATTCGGTCAGGCAGTCGTCTTCTCTTCCTCGCTTCCTCCGACAGCGGTCTTCTTTTTCGCCAGCTCTGCCATGATGAACGTCTAAAATAACGCTATCGCTGCCTTCATTTTATCTTATAGCTGAGGATTCTGAGGACTCGCAAGGCTGGTTCTTCACTAACAGACAGTAGGGGGCAGTAGAGACTGCTCCCACGCTCCTCACAACAAGACATGTAACCATCACAGTGACTCTGAAGCTGTTCAATTACGGTAAAAGTCCTGCATATTTACACTAATAATATATAGTAAATATTAGTTTGTTTTGGTTGTTTTCTTGTTTCTGTCATTTGTGAAGCACTTTGGTTGTCCCCCTTGTTTTGACAGATGTAATATAAATAGCAGAGCTTTAAAATATGCAGATGGTGACATTAATACAACATTTTTAGCTTTAAAAGACTCATTAAATGGACTGCAGGACGTGCTGCCATGCTTGATAAAGTAGAAAACGTCAGAGTCTGTGTTTTTCTACCTAATGCTGAAATAAACTAAAATACTGAAATAAACAGGAAGTCCTAATGGAGAAAATTACTTTTGCATTGTTGATGTGTTCTGTTTGTAATCATCAAATCAATCATTTGGTCAATGAAATTGGATGACAACATTTAACATCTGCCGTTATCACATTATCATCATTTCAAGAATTTAAAAACGAATAAAACCGCAGCTTCACTTGTCCATTATAATGAAAGTATCCATTATTTGTTCGTAAATGTAACTGTTCAGAAGCAAGATAATTATATTCATTTAGTATAATAGAAATAAATGTATTATTTTGTGAATACACTAGAGGGCGCTGCAGGACCACAAGTCACAAGATAATAAATAAGATGCCATATTTTAATTGAACTTTTACAACAGAACTATCACAATATGAAAAGGTCATAATGTCCTAGACTACACATTAGTCACATATTAGACTACACAGTCAGTCAGTGTAGTGCATACATCTGAAATGATATCTCATTAGTATTACGTATCATCTCATAATTATGGGATATTATGTCAGAATTATGACTTTGGCTGAAACTGGCTTCCATCAGTAACACAAATTCAAAAAGTTCGACTACGAAACATTATTAAATGCCGTAGAAGTAACTGAAAGATTCTCCTCTGCATCGATGTCTCACTCACTGAAACATGCAGTAACATTTTTGAAATGTGGTGTGTTTTTTCTCTCTTTCTGTCTTTCTTTTTTCTTTCTTTCTTTCTTGTCTGTCCTTTTTTTTTCTCGTCTGTCCTTCATTTCTTTCTTTCTCGTCTGTCCTTTATTTCTGTCCTTCATTTCTTTCTCGTCTGTCCTTCCTTTCTTTCTCGTCTGTCCTTCATTTCTTTCTTTCTCGTCTGTATTTTCTGTCCTTTCTTTCTTTCTCGTCTGTATTTTCTGTCCTTTCTTTTTTTCTCGTCTGTCTTTTCTGTCCCTTCTTTCTCTCTTATACATGTAAGCAGAAGTTTAAATGTAAACAGTGATACAAAGAAGAAAGAAGTCAGAGCAGATTAATGAAAGACGTATTTATTTATTCTGCCAATGAACTGTCTTAAATGTTTTTTAACTTCAACATTTCCATTTAAATTATTTTTTTATTATTTAGTAAATTATTCAGCATACTTTAATCTACAGCACAATGTTCAGAAACTTCTTATCAGTTTGTGTCAAAGTTGGGAAGGTGTTAGTGTTTTCGTGCAACCAGCAGGGGGCGTCGCAGCCACTTCACCCCGTCAGCCTCAGTGTGACATTCTCCTTTTATTCTGCTTCTCCACCGTGCAGGTGGAGAAGCAGAATAAAAGGTGGACCGTGGATTTAGAAGTTTGAAGAATCATTTTTTTCCCTTAAATGAATAGAAAAATTTATTCTATTCATTAATTCTCTCGATTAATCGAATAATCGTTTGGTCCATGAAATGTAGAAAAATATTGATCAGTGTTTTTTTATTTTTTGTTAAATGTCGTGTACTCACTTTAAAATATAAACAATTAAAATATCATGAATAATTGACTGAATTAATGTGGAAAACGTTTATTGAAAAATTGACAGTAAACCACAGGAATGATTTAAACAGTCGATCAAACAAAAACAAACTTGAAATGGTCTTAAAATAAATATCAAAACTGACAGATGCGTCTGTGTGTTCATTTATATTGATTTAGTTTCAACTCATAATTATTAAGAAATGATGAAGAACTTTAAAAAGCAAAGGCACATGACGATTAAATGATTAAAAACATTAAATCAAAAGTCTTTGACACGTGCGATCGCTGACCACACACAAACACAACAACAATTATAACAATAATGATATATATATTTAAATGCACTGGCAAAACAGAGCAGAATGTACTGTGGCAGCAGAAAAGGCACAGTGGAGTTTGTTTGGAGACGTGAAAAGCTCGCCCTCTACTGGCCATACGGTGGCATCTCATGTGACGCTGCCGTCAGAAAAAAACACGTTAAAAAGTGTGAAATTTTCAAAGAGTTTCAAAGAGTTAAAATCTTTTGTCACCAACGCAGTTGCCGTTGAAAGGAAAATGCTTTTATGACTCAAATGTACATAAACAAAGAGGAAATATCACATAAAGAGTTTAAAAACCCTCCAAATCTACACTGAAATACTGTGTTGCCTCATCTCGTTTTTCTCATGTGACCATAAACTGTGAGGTTTATGCGTCTCTACACCTTTGACAACGTTTTTAAACAAATAAAACTAAAAAAACAACAACTTTACACTTCCAGACTGTCTGTGTGTTGTTGTCGTTCAGTTCAGTTGGAGTGAATCGAGAGAGCCAGTTTGAGGCAGCCCAGCTCTTTGCCGCTGCCGTTGCCCAGGACACCCTGGATGCGGTAGTCTCCGTTGGTCAGCCAGTACGGCAGGTCCATGTCTGGAACGTAGAAGTCAGACTGAGGGAGAGAGTACGAGCCCTGTGAGGAGACACAGACGAGGGCACAAGGTCAAAGTTTCTGTCTCTGCACACAGGAAATCAATCATTACCCTGCAACAGTTCAGAGCTCGTATCGCTGTCATTGCTCAAGGTTTTGCTCAGGAAACACAAATGATTCCATTTTTATTCCTGTATACTAGTGTTGTCCCAATACCAACATCTTTGTTTCTATACTGGTACTCTTAGCTTTCTAGTGTTTCAATTGTTCATTTAAATGGATACATTGTTATTGTTATTTTTGTATTCGCAGTGTTCACATGAAAACAAAAACAATACAAAAGTATTACTCTTTAATTGTATGTTGTGTTCTTTCTCAGCAGCACAGACTCACAGCTTTGAAGGGGCAGTGGCACGGCAGTCCGTAGGTGTGCAGCGGTTCGGGACAGTCCTGACCGGGCGGGATCAGCTGGCTCAGAATAGCGCACGCGTCCTGGTAGTGGCAGCTGCCAAACTCCTCCACACAGGGAATCTTCACCCAGAAACCGGCCACCTCCTTCTCCACAGTCAAGGTCACCTGGTGAGGAGAATGTGCGGTTTGATTCCACCAAAACACTACGAAGTTTTAAAGGTTCAATCAAATCGACAGCAAGAAGCAGGCACAAAGTAGAATTTTCTAGTTTTTAAATACTTTCCCCATTGTTTCTGAATACTTCCTGCCAAAAATCATATTTATACATCTTTTTTATGCAACTGTTATACCTCAATATTTGCAGCTACATTGTCTTGCCAGAACAAAATGTCCCTAAAGTAAAAAAAACCCAAAAGGTTCTGGCTGCCTGAGACCAGATGGTCTGAAGTGTCTATTACAGGAAATAACTGTACTAACTACTTTTCTTCAATTTTCACCCAAGATCAAAACTCGGTGTTTAATTACCCGACATTTGTTTTGTGATAATTAACGATATAGAAAAAAGCTTATGGTGACAAGTGTTTTTGGGCAGGTCACACGGTCAGAAGAGAGAAAGTCTGAACGAGGGGAAGCAGCGGTTATTTTTTTCTGCTCCGCACATGCGGAACAAAGTGAAAGCAGATTTCAGATTGGAAACTTCTCCATTTTGTTTGGCACTTGTTGTCTAGTGCATTATTAACTTGTATAATGATGTTAGATAATTCAACTTTCCTCTTACTTTTTATATACTCCCCAGTTAAAGGAACTTTTACACACATTGTTTACGGCGTCTTTCCAATGAAATGAACCTCAAATGTACAGTATTTTTCAGCAACAGGTCCAGACACGTATGTTTAAACACGTCTGCGTTTAAACTACCTGCTCGCTCACTGCTCACAGACAGGACATGATGACACAAGACAAGTTTAAACTGGGTAATTCTGCGTTTATGGTCCCATTGTTGGCACAGACTTGTTTGTAAAATCTCACCAATTTGAAGTGTTTGCAAAGGGAACGCAGAGTTAGAAAATGGTGGATAAAACCCTTTTTTTTTCATGCATGTTTTTCAAAAAATGGCTTGACGATGCATCAGAGCCATATTTAACATAACTCCTCCCCAAACAATGTAAAGATATAGACCTTATTTGTGGCAGAAACATGGAAGTAGACGTCCAACCATTATTTATGTGAGAGACTTAGACAGTAGTCGTGTAGCTTTACGCAGCAGACAGGACAATAACTTTGTTATCATGTGTGCAGTCAGGGTTTGCTGTAAGAGAATGTGGCTGTGAAACGCCGTACAAACTACCCTGTTCCTCCTCCGGGGGACGAGTAAAACACACTGTGTATTTAACCAGGTAAAAAAACTCAACAAACACAGAATGTTACTCCAAACACACAAGACACAAGTAAAATACGATCACACACTGCAGGAAAAGAAAAGTGGGATTGACATGATTACACAGTGCAATCACAAGAACCTATTGAGCTTATTTCTTTTATAATTGACTTGAATTCCCCCAGAGCTACAACATGTGTCAATTCCAAGTCCTCCTGCACAGCGTTCCAGGTGGAAGGGGCAGAAAACTTAAAAGCCTTTTTGCCCAGTTAAGTTTTGACTCTCTGGACCTGCATCGGTATGATGTCCATAGAACGCAGGCCCTGTTAAGTGGTTAAAATAAGATATGGATATTTTAACCATTTAACAGGGGACTTTCAGAGAGATTCATGCTCGGGGATGTGCGAGACAGATTTCGATGCACTCACTGGAAGTGGAGCGGCGAGTTCAACGTCTGTGGTCCCCGAGGCCGACGCCGTCAGGTCTCCTGGGATGGTGATGGGGTCTGGAGACAGAGCCAGAGTTTTCAGTACAGCCGGAGCATCGGGCTGCCCACAGTTCTTCCAGTCAAAATCCTGAACCTGGACAGCACACAGCACACAGACAGACACACACACATCCGTTTTGGATACTTCACATACCAATTTTGAGCGATATTTTCAATAAAAGCTAGAAGTTTAACAGCTTAAGCTTAACTTAAAACGTCTTTTAAGAGATATTAAAAAGGGGGAAATGTTCAGGATTTGTTCCCTTTATTTAACAGCTTCAGAGTCATTGTAATGGTTAAATGTCTTGTTTGCAGGGAGATTGTGTCCACCCTCCCCCACCATAAAAATATGAACTCCAAAACTGTAGGGGGAGCTCTGTAGAGAAAAAGGCAAAAAAGTCGCAAGACTTACAAAATTCCGCTTTAACGGTCAGTGCTCAGCTTCAGACAGAAAACCACAAATCTTTATCACATTTATGAAATTAAAAAATATTATTCTTCTAGTAATACACTTCTCTTTTGAACTGACCCCAGGAACATGAAGCACAATTTGTCCACAGTGGCACAGAATCTGTATATTCTCAGTCTATTTAGGACAACCTCGTCTCTTTTCTTTAACGTCTTCTTTATCTGCCACAGGTTCTCTAAAAATATCAGTCGTACAGCTGCAGCAGGTCTCAGATCATTACAGTGACTTCCTGTTCTTCAAATGATTGACTTTTTGTTTTTCGGTTTCATTGGTTCATTGAACCGACAAATGGTTAAGGGCAAAATAACAAAACATGGTTCTGATCAGCTGCTCTGTAAATGCCACGTGAACCAGATAAAAATGAAAACATAAATAAAGAAGCATAATAAAGAAGGTTTCTGTTCTCAACACAATGTGGAACAAACTCAACTTCAGGGAACTGAAGATCTGCTGCAGCTCACATTTCTTCGAAATCAAGAATGTCACAGCCATTTTTTTAAGACATTACACAGTTACTGTCACTATTTACTACTAGAGTTAACATTAATCTCCTTTTAATTTCATTTCATTTATGGAAATGAAAATCCTTAATCATGTCTATGTTTTAACGATGACTTTTATCAATTTAAAACTTTGCAAATATGGGCCTTTGTTACACTTGATGATGAATATTCTTTAAGGAACGGAAAAAATGACTTCAATAGTAATCATCATTAATAATTAGCTGCCAACTATTTTGATCTAAATTGTGTTTGTGTGTTTTTCCAAATAATTAAAACAAGATACACACTTTATTAACCTTTTTAACTCCACTCCAGCATTTCTTTGTCTTGTCCAAGTCAATATTTAGTTAGTGTGCTTTATATATAGGTTTTTCGAGTTGGGTAATGTTTGCCCCATATACAGCTGAGTGGTTTTACAGTAAACTGTTGAATCATGTTTGTTTGTTTGTTTGTTTGTTTGTTTTGCCTACAGGCTTCTGATTTTTTCAGCTTCTTACATTTGAATCTTTTCTGGTTACTTTGCTCCACAGAACAAAGAAACCATTCAAACTGAATGGTTTTGGTTTGTGGACAAAACAAAGACATTTGAGAACATTGTTATTTTTCAGGTATAAAGAAAAAACTGATACACATTTTCTGACATTTTACAGAACCAAACAACACCTTTTTAACTATTTGTCGTCCAAGTCAATATTTACTTGTGTGCTTTATATTTTGAGTTGGTTTTACAACGTTAATGTTTGCCCCACATACAGTTAAGAGGTTTTACAGAAAACTGTTGAATAACAAGCCCTAGGGCTGCAACGATTAATCTATACATTGATTATTAGTCAATTATTAGATTAGTCACCAACTATTTGGATCATCCATTGATCTATTTTTTTGTAATTGAAAGTAATCCTGATTTTTCAGCTTCTTACATATGAATATTTACTGGTGTCTTTGCTCAAAATAACAAAGAAATCATTAAAACTGTATCATTTTAGGTTTGTAAACAAAACAAGACATGTCTGATGCAGAATGACCCCGTTCACCTGAATGGACTGTAGAGCAAGTCAATAAACTAAATCTGTTTCTTTAAATCTGTTTACAGGCTTCCTCTATGTCGTAACTTAAGAGATACATTTGCATGATTTACAGTCATATTAAAAAAACCTTAGAAGAGTCCATGAAACGCATTAAAACACTGCTTATGTGAAGAAAATGTACAACCAAAAAGACAGATATTTGGCAGATCATCTACATAATGCAAAAAGATGACTCTTATGCACTTATGACTACAGGAAACTCAGTTCCATGAAAGATTTACTTTATTCAAGACAAGAACAGCGACAAAGACGCAGGAAAGATAGTTAATTGAGTAGAAGAAAATTGTAAAAGAAAAGAGGAACAAGGACGCATTGCTTTGAATGTAACTCACACTTATTTGTTCCTGTATTTTCCTATATGTTGGTTTTACACCTGTGTAAAAGGAAATACTTTGAATAAAAAATGAAGTGACAAATATATTTGTCTAAGATTTACTTTAATGCAAATGTACTCATATCTATGTTATGATATTGAAATAAAACCTCACAAATTGAATTAAGTAAATAAATAAATGCTGTACAAACACTAACATAAAAACACAATTGTGTTTCGTACGAGCAGTGCAGAAAACTGTGTCACCACCTTATAAATAAAATAGCAGCAGGTGTGTTTATTATTTCCCTCACACACACACACACACACACTCACACTCACCTTCACATGAGCGAGTCTCCTGCAGCTCACCTGAGCCACACACACACTCACTGTGACCAGCAACGACATTAGCGTGGATTTATCCATCCCGACTGTATCTTCACAGCGTAAACACAAACACGCAGACACACAGGAGACACTCGCGGACACACAGCACGTCAGAAATCCTCCGCAGCGACTGTGTGAAAACCAGCGAGGACACCCTTCTAGTTACTATTCAACTTCCGTATTTACAGTTGAGCCGGCCCCGTCACATGATTACGTCACGTGGACGCTACTAGGAAACGGAGCTACCAAATTAAAAGACACTCGGTATGTCTCTTTTTATAATGTTTTTATTTTGAATATACCCCTTTTGTTTACTTGTTCTAAAAAAAATGTCTTTAGTTCAATTCATAGAGCTGCGAATATATGTACATATATATACATATTCGCAGCTTTATGTATATATATGTTTAATTTAATTTAATTTAATTTAATTTAATTTAATTTAATCTAATTTTCATTGCTACAATTGTCATTTTTAAAGAAATGTAAACGAATAGCGAACGTTCGTCTACCACAGTTAAGATTCGAATCTGTAGATTTAATTTCGAAGGACAACTTCTTAACAAGTGAGCTAATGAGGAAGACACGTGACTCTGGTCGAGTTTTTAGTATGGCCGTACAACTTTGCCTGCTCTACACCTCCCCTCCACTCTGCGTTGTGTTTCTGTTGTTATTTTGCCGAGAGAAAGGAGTCACCAGACACAGGGTTCAGGATCGTGAACAAGACCTCAGCCGAGTATTTATTGGACAGTCTGCTTGGACTTTCAAACACCGTGGCTAGCCTGCTAGCTCCAACACTTTGCGGGGCAAGGTGAAGTAAATTCTGAGCCAAAATGGCGCCCCCATACGGACTAGGCTGTAAAATGACGGTGTCCTGGGAGAACGTTTTGGTTATTAAACTCCTGCCACAAAGACAGTGCAACAGCGACGCCCTGTGGCACAAATACGTTACTGCCTTACACATACCTATATTTGATTTAAATTTAAGGAAATGCCTTCCTTTCAATAACCAATGTAGTCTTCAGTTAGTATTAAAACTCAAAAGATTTGTCCATTGTGCCCAAAACATTGTGGTCGAAAATGGCCGCCGCCACGTAGAGCTGACTCATTCTGGGCTAATGAAAAACATCACAGTCGGAGAAATACAACAGTTTGTTCAATTAGGTGATTGTACACTTGTTAAAATATAGTTTAATTATTCTGACTTCAATTTATGCCAAATGAAGATCATTTCTCCAACATTGTTAGTGTAAGCTATTCTTAGGTTAGCTTCACTTGTCAAAACCCACTACCTTTACCTTATTATTTTGTTTTCAATCTAAGGAAGTAAAGTAAAAGTGAAAATATGTAAAATGACTTATGATGTCAAACTTATGATTTGGGTATTTGGGTACAAACAGGCTTATAAGTAAGTATGTAAATAATGTAACATTTTTTACATACATTACATTTTATTGTACATACATTACATTTTATTGTTAATTACTTTCATTATATGGTGATTGTAATTATTTTAACATATTCTCATGACAATAGTCATTTTAGAATAAGGGGATATACTTCATTTTGTTTTAGCTACAGCTATTAGCTTCATTTTATTCATCTATGTGTTTAGGTAGCTGGCTAGCTAGTTTCAATCACTACTGAAAATCAAAACACTTGCCAAATTAAATAGTAATTCAGTAAAGCAGCTAATTCCTGCAAGTCTTGCATCCTTGTCCTGTGTGTGTCTTTGTGAGGACCAAAAAACTAATAAACCACACGGAGTGAGGGAGTTAGGGTTAGACATTTATTTGTGATGGTTAAGGTTAGGGTAAAGGCATTCAATTATGTTTATAAGTATCCTCAGTAAGAATGCAGTGTGAGAATGTGTTTGCAGTTGCAGTATTTTTTTTTTACCTCTTAAAGTTCTTTCTGGCATAAATACAGACCTTGTCAGGACAAGTAGTTCTCATGGAGACCAAAACCTGGTCCTAATAAGGCAGAACCATCTTACTGAGGAACTGGTTGGGTTTGCGTTCAGGAATTGAATTGTGATTAGTTTCAGGAGCATTTCTGCTTATTTTCCTATTCATTTTTGAATATGACACTATCAGTGTTTTCTTTATATCACCCATGGTCTAGACAGGATGAATGATGAAATAAGTCACTTTCCGAACACAATGGAAAAGTCTAAGTGAGAGCAGTCTTTAAACACTGAAGGGAAAAATGATGTAATTTCTCATTAAAAAGAAAAAAACAGAATGAAAAAACAAGTGGAATTTTGTAAAACATGAAATCACATTTTACTAGAGCTGCAACTAATGATTATTTTCACGATCGATTAATCTGTCGATTATTTTCTCAATTAATCAATTAATCGCTTGGTGTTCAGAATATTAGGAAACCTTAAAAAATGTTGATCGGTGTTCGTCAAACCTGGAAATGATGATGTTCTCAAATGTCTTGTTTTGTCCACAAACCAAATGATTGACCTTTAATGATTTATTTGTTATCCAGAGCAAAGAAATGAATAAAATGTTCACATTTAAGAAGCTTAAACAATCGGACATCTTGTTTTAATCATGAAAAAAGCAACAATCCGATTTTTGCTCATTTATTTTAGTAATCGATCCATCGATTAATCGTTTCAGCTCTACATCCTACTTTATCTTAAATAAAATAAGAACACAGACAGCAATTTGAAAGCAAAGTGGAGAAGATTTATTTTTTACAGCATTTTTCACATCATATTATATGATTAGAAATTACCAATCCAGCCAGCATGCTTTACTCAGCAGCCTCTTTTCCCTGAAAAACGCAAAAACAAAAGTATGTTTTTAAGCAGGTTAATTTTAAACACCTTCAACTTTCAGTGATTTCTCTACTACATTTTAGTCTTTGTTTATCACACAGAAATGTACCTTTCCAGAGTCACGGCTCTTGGCTCTCAGCTTGTTGACCTGGGATTCTGCGATGTCAGCGCGCTCCTCAGCCTCTTCCAGCTCATGCTGGACCTTCCTGCACTTGGACAGATGAACATTGGCCTGCTCCTCCTGTTGTACAATATAAAGTAATTGGTCAAGATAGGTGAGCAGAAATGCATACAATGAAATGTTACATAATATGAAGTAAATGTGATGTACTTACAGCTTCCTCAGACTGCCTCTTGTAGGCCTTCACCTTGAGCTGCAACTTATCAACCAGATCCTGCAGCCTGCTAACATTTTTCTTGTCCTCCTCAGTCTATCATAGAAAATACACCGATTATAATGTTAATGCATTAATATAATGCAAGTAGGAAGTATAGTATTTGATTGATTTATGCTAAATCAACCATGACCATACCTGGTAGGTGAGCTCCTTCACTCTCCTCTCATATTTGCGAACACCCTTAACTGCATCAGCACCGCGTCTCTGCTCACCCTCTACCTCTGCCTCCAGCTCACGCACCTTCAGAAAACCACATAACATGGATATGGTTTAGAATGAAGGTGTTTTTTAAGCTTCATTATTTTTATTCATCTGAGCCAATTTCTTTCATGGTTGTCTTACCCTAGACTCGAGTTTCTGAAGCTGCTTCTTGCCACCCTTCATGGCCAGGTTCTCAGCCTCATCCAGACGATGCTGCAGGTCCTTAACAGCAACCTCCAGGTTCTTCTTCATCCTCTCCAGGTGAGCACTAGTATCCTGCTCCTTCTTCAGCTCCTCAGCCATCATTGCAGCCTAGATAACAGACCATTAAATTAGAAATTCCATGAATAAAACATAGTTTAGCTGGAGTAGGATACTTAAAAAATGTAAACATACATCAGTGATGGCCTTCTTAGCCTTCTCCTCTGCGTTCCTTGCTTCCTGAACAGTGTCATCCACTTCACCCTGGACCTGAACCAGGTCAGACTCAAGCTTCTTCTTGGTGTTCAGAAGGCTTGTGTTCTGAAATATACAAAATACTTACTTAAGACATTGCATGCATATTGTCCATGTTATTTAAAAACTATTTTATGAATGATTGAAGAAATTATTGCATTTTTTCACCTGAGAGTGCAGGAGTCCAACACGCTCACTGGCATCCACCAACTCCTGTTCAGCAACCTTGCGACCCCTCTCTGTCTGTTCCAGAGCAGCTCTAAGTTCCTCAATTTCAGCCATCATGAGACCGTTCCTGCGGTCCACCATAGCAGCCTGTTCCTTGAGGTCTTCCTGGGCTCTGACAGCATCATCAAGGTGCAGTTGAGCATCCTTCAGCTGTACCTGAACATTCCTGAGTTGCTTCTGTGACTCAGAAGCCTGGCGATTGGCATGGCTGAGCTGAATCTCCATCTCATTCAGGTCTCCCTCCATCTTCTTCTTGATTCTCAGGGCATCATTCCTGCTCCTGACCTCAGAATCCAGAGTGCTCTGCATGGAGTCAATCACCCTCTGGCTGTTCCTCTTGATCTGCTCCATCTCCTCATCTTTTTCTGCCAGCTTCCTGTCCACCTCACCCTTGATTTGGTTGAGCTCCAGCTGGACACGCAGGATCTTAGACTCTTCATGTTCTAGAGTTCCCTAGTGATAACAAAAAGAAACATTTTCATCCTTGCCTTCAGGCCTAGTCTGCCATTAAAAAGTAATTTCCCATATTAAAAAACATACCTCAGCCTCCTCAAGAGCTGTCTGGATCTCAGACTTCTCAGTCTCCACCAGCTTCTTGGCCTTCTCCAGCTCATGGATGTTCTTTCCAGTCTCGCCAATCTGTTCAGTCAGATCTGAGATTTCCTCTGCAAAGATGTGTGTGTAAAATGTCATAAACCCAAATATGTGTGGACCACAGTCTATTTGCTAACACAATCAAATAGAAACCCACGTTGCAGGTTCTTGTTTTCACGCTTCATGGTCTCCAGCTGATCCAGAGCCTCCTCATAAGAGTTCCTCATCTTGAACAGCTCAGTGCCAAGAGAACGAGCCTCCTTCTGAGCTCCTTCAAGCTCTGACTGACCCTCCTCATACTTCTGCTTCCACTCTGCCAAGACCTATTCAAATTTTACAGTTTTGTAGCAATCAGTATAGAGAAAAATAATACAATTCCATCCAAAAACATACTGTTCTGATTTTATGTTGAGGTGGCCTAATGTAAACATTACCTTGTCGAAGTTCCTCTGCTTCTTGTCCAGGTTAGCAGCCAGTCCATTAGCTCTCTCCACATCAATCATGAGATCCTCCACCTCACTCTGGAGCCTCTGTTTGGTTTTCTCCAGAGAAGCACACTTGGAATTCACAGCCTCAATCTGTTCCTCAGCATCCTGAAGACGCTGAGCCAACTTTTTCCTATGAAAAAAATCAAAATGTATTTTCCAATGAAAAACCTTAAATTTACCAATACCTAGGAACTTTTAAAACATCAGGAGGAAACATCTGGGCATGTTCTTGTTTGAGTAATACTCACTTGGCCTCCTCAAGCTCCTCAGTGCGCTGGATAGCATCAGTTTCATACTTAGTTCTCCACTGAGCCACCTCGCTGTTGGCCTTGGACATGCCACGCTGCAGCTCAGCCTTGGCCTCCTGTTCCTCCTCAAACTGTTCTCTCAGCAGATCACAGTCATGGCGAGCAGATTGCACTGCATGAGCAAGAGCATTCTTGGCCTGAAAGAAGAAATATAGATGAGTGAACATCATGTCTAAACCTAGCATAGGAATTTTAAGATGCTCTTAAAAATGTTTTTACCTTAACCTCCTCTTCAGTGTGTCTCTTCAGCTCCTCAATCTGCTGAGTGAAGGCCTGTTTGCCTCTGGTCAGCTGGGAGACAAGGGCTTCCTTCTCCTCAAGTTGACGGCCGAACTCACCTTGAGAAAATGAACAAACATTTTTTTCAGTATTTGGTTTATATACAGAGGGTTGCTGTGTTTTTAGGTTAACTACATACCATTTTCTGTCAGGAGACGTGCTTTGTGTGCACTCAGGTCATTGATTTGACGGACATTTTCGTCATTCTTGGTCTTCAGTTCACTATGTTGGTCCTCGAGTGTACGGCACATTTTTTCAAGATTTCCCTTGAAAGAAGACAAAGAAAATATTACATTTTTGGTTGAGTTGAGTTATATAATGTATCTTACATACTTAACTTATATTAAACCACCTAAAGTATTCTAGTATTCTAGTAGTCTACCTTTGCCTTGGCAACAGCCTCCATGTTGCTGGACAGGTCATCAATCTCCATCTTGTATTCACTCTTTTCCTTCTCAAGCTTCTGCTTGACACGCTGGAGGTTGTCGATCTGCTCTCCCAGCTCAGCAACAGTGTCGGCCTGCTTCTTACGAAGAGCAGCAGCAGTGGCTTCATGCTGCAGAGTGGCCTCCTCAAGGTCACGACGGAGCTTCTGGAACTCAGCCTCGCGCTTCTTGTTCATCTCAATCTGAACTGCAGTGGCACCGCCGGCCTCCTCGAGCCTCTCACTGATCTCCTCAAGTTCCCTGGAGAGGTCAGCCCTCTGCTTCTCAACCTTGGCACGAGCAGCGCGCTCAGCTTCAATCTCTTCCTCCAGTTCCTCAATACGGGCCTTTTAAATATAAATATATTGGTCTTTAGTCAACATTCAAAGTTAAAACAGTACATTCTAAAAATACATAGTACTACTGTAATAAGTAGTGCAATATGTCTGTTACCTGAAGCTCCTTGATCTTCTTCTGGAGCTGAGCACCCATTGACTGCTCATCCTCAATCTTGCTGAGGAGTTGACTGGTTTCAAAGTCCTTCCTGTGAAATAAAAGAGCAAAGTAAGTTTGATATAGAACATTTTTAGAATGTAATTATTGTTTTAAGTAGTGACGGAAACCAAATTAGGTTACTTTTTAATTTTCTCCTCAGACTGCTGCTTGTCATTCTCAAGATCCATAATGGATTCCTGGGCCAGTTTGAGATCACCCTCAAGCTTTCTCTTGGCTCTCTCAAGGTCCATACGCAGCTTCTTCTCTTGCTCCAGAGAACCCTCAAGCTGCACATGGATATCAGTATTTAATGTCATGGTACAAAAAGCGGTTTGTTTTGTAAACTTGAGTGATTTTGTAAACTTACATCATCGACTTGTTGCTCAAGCTTGGTCTTAGCCTTGGTCAGAGTGTTGACTTTGTCTTCCTCAGCCTGGAGGTCATCAAGAGTCTGCTGATGAGCCTCCTGAAGGGCTTTCTTCTCCTTGGTCAGCTTAGCAATGCTCTCATCTTGAGAGGCCATCTCCTCTGTCAGGTTCTTGACCTATGTTTTTAAAGCAAGATGTGGTTTTTAATCAGTTGATGATCATACTTTTACTTGACACAGAAAATATTAATATTTAAAAACCTTCAATTTTATTTTTATAGCGCCAAATCATAACACATCATACATTATCTCAAGGCACTGTGCATAGACAACATCATGGAGAGCAGACAAAACCCAACAGTTCACACAATGAGCAAGCACTAGGCATCAGTGGAGAGAAAAAAACTAAATTTTAACAGGAAGAAATCTGTGACAGAATCAGACTCAAAGATGTGCAGTCATCTGCCTCGACAGGTTGGGGTGAAATGAAAAATGGGGGACAGAGGAGAGGTGGGGGACAGCAAGGGGGAGATGAGGTAGAGACAGAGGAAAGAGACCAGGAGCAGATATACAATTGTATCAAGTTATAAGTTTATACAGGACAGTTAGTGAGAGTTAGTGATGGCATATAAATGACACACAATGTCATTTATATAAGCAGCAGCAGAGGTTGTTGATAAAAATGATACTGATATCGACTTTTAATTATAGCTTAATAATAATGGTGATGATATATAAGATAATACCTTGTTCTCAGTGGCATGTTTCTCCTTCTCCACTTTGGCCAAGGTCAGCTCCAGATCATCAATATCCTTCTTCAGCTCAGAGCATTCATCCTCCAGCTTTCTTTTCTTGCCAGTGAGCTCAGCATTCATTTCTTCTTCATCCTCCAATCTTTCAGTTGTTTCTTTGAGTTTTGCCTCAAGCTGAATCTTGCTCTTGATGAGTCCCTCACATCTTTCCTCCGCATCTGACAGATTCTCTGATTCCTATGTCATTGCAAGAACATAAGAGTTTGCACGTCATTATTTGATCAACAAAACTTACAAACATTACACCTGTTAAATGTGTACTTACAGATGCCACTTGCAGCTGCAGATCGTTCTTCTCCTGCAGAAGAGAAACCATCTTCTCCTCCAGGTCCTTCTTCTTGGCCAGGGCAGTAGCCAAGTCTGAGGTCATCTTTTCGTAGTTCTCCTTCATCTGCTGAAGCTCCTTCTCAGTTTCAGCACTCTTCAGCAGAGGCTTGATCTTGTAGTAGACCTTCATCCATGGCCAGTGCTTGACATTCATGAATGAGCGGACGTTGTACTGGATGGTATAGATGGCTTCCCTGTGAACAATAAATTGTTGTTACAAAAATTGGTGATGGTGGTGATTTTATACTATATCTCTGTGTACATAAGAGCTTATTTTCAACATGCCTCCTCTCCATCATCTTCACAAACTCCTTTCTCATGAGGTAAGCACGACAGAGAGCTTGAGTCATAGTAACAAGAGATGCCAGTTTTTCATCTCTCAGCTCCTCAAGAGTACCCAACAGACCAGCCTTGAAGAACACCTGAATAAACAGAAAAAAATTATATTTAGGTCCTCCAAGTGGTTCCAAGGCCTTGAGGAAAATCGGGTCATAGAAATTGCTTTGGACAATCGTCAGTGAGATGGTCAACCAGGTAAGAATTTGTGAGGTACAACAATCGAGCAATGAGAACAGTACAAATTAACCACCATGGCAACTGACTAAATTCAAGCATCACTTACAACCTCTGCTAAAATATAAGTCAGCTCCTTTACTTCCTGCCTATTGTAGTTAAGGGGAAACTTGGACTTTTTAAATTAAGTAAAGGCAACAATCCAAAACATTTACATTGTACTGTACAAGTTCTTTAAGTAGTAAGCCCTGAGAGATTAAAAATGGCCTAAAATGAAAATGGCGTTGTGAGGGGACTAAAGTGCAGCACTGCTCCATCCCTCTGCAGACACCACTTCAGGAAGAGAATGTGCATATTGAAGTAAAACAATTAAGTCATGGTCTTACCTTTGTGTGTCCAAATCTGTACTGGTCATGATCAATATCAATTGAACCCAGCAGCTTTTCTGAAGCCTTCTTGTTGTCGATGAACTGGCCTTCAGGAATGACACTGGCATTCAGTACCTTGTACCTTTTTGAGAAAGAGTAAAAGGTCAGTGTTTCTGAACTTTGTGTAAAATACTGGAAAGTTTTTAAAAAGTGTTTGGTGTCACCTCTGTTTGAAGTCACCGTAGAGGATTCTGCTGGGGAAACCTTTTCTGCAGATTCTGATACCTTCCAGTACACCATTACACCTGAGCTGATGGATGACCAGGAAGTTCTCCATCAGACCTGTTGAACAGACACCAAATTAAGCCATCCCTAAAACATATAGTCACACCCAGACACTCATAAAGTCATATGTCTGTACCTGGAGTCTTTGACTCATTGGGAATCAAGCAGCGCACAAAGTGAGGATGGGTGCTCCTCAAGTTTGTCATCAGCTTGCCCAAGTTCTCCTGTAGATACATAATATTACAAATTGTCATTCACTTTAACATAGTAGTTTGTGTAACCTAATTTGCAATTTTAGTCATTAGTTCAACCTTACCCTAAACTGTGAAGACACAGTCTGCATAGAACCACCCTTCTTCTTGCCTCCCTTCTTGGTGTTATCTGTGCAACACACAAACCCATGATAGTTTTTAAAAAATTTAAATCTTTTTTTGCATGTTTTAATTCACTTGTTGGACACCATACCCTCAATGACGGGAGGATACAGGGCAGCCAGCAGTTTAACTGAAGACTTCTGGTACAGCTGCAGCACAGACTCGTTCAGTGGGTCCTTGTTCTTGTCCAGCCAGCCACCGATATTGTAGTCCACAGTACCAGCATAGTGCACCAGGGAGAAGTGAGCCTCAGCTTTGCCCTTTGTAGGTTTGGGCTTCTCAAATGCTTTGGTTTTGCCCAGATGTTGGTCATAGAGCTTGTTTTTGAAGGATGTGTCTGTCGCCTTGGGGAACATGCACTCCTCTTCAAGGATGGAGAAGATGCCCATGGGCTTGATGAAAATGCAGAGAAAAGGGTATTAAGTGAAGTAATTCTTTGGTCTTATATCATCACAGGATTGATGTATACCTTCTCAATCAGCTCAATACAGGCAGCCAAGTCCATGCCGAAGTCAATGAACTCCCAGATGATACCCTCCTTCTTGTACTCCTCTTGCTCCAGGACGAACATGTGGTGGTTGAAGAACTGTTGCAGTTTCTCATTGGTGAAGTTAATACACAGCTGCTCCAGGGTGTTGAACTGTGAGAGAGCAAAATAATCAGCCTATCTCTTATGGGCACTAACAATGAAACCGTTATGAAACAAATAAAGATGATGAGCTGCAGGGATTGAAGCTTACATCAAAGATTTCAAAACCAGCAATATCCAGGACACCAATGAAGTGGTTCCTTTGTTGCTTAGTGTCCAACATCTGGTTGATACGGATGACCATCCACAAGAACATCCTCTCATAGATAGACTTGGCCAGGGCAGTAACTGAGTTATTGACCTAAAGAAAAATAAATATATTGGTTTTGACTTAATCTGCAATAATTGTCATTTTTGTCCATTTACTAGACTAAATAGAAGAGCAATAGTGATAATACTTCAAGCATGATCTATTTTTACTACAAATATACATTTGTTTTAAAAAATATGTGAGTATTTTTGTATACCTGAGGTACAGTCTGTCCCTTGGTGACAAACTCATTTCCGACCTTTACTCTGGGATAGCACAGAGCCTTCAGCATGTCAGCAGAGTTCAGACCCAACAAGTAAGCAACTTTGTCAGCATCTATAAATTGTTAGATCACTTAGAATTAATACAAGACTTGACAATGATTGTCCGTCACAGAAACCAGTGTACCCAAGAACTTTACTTCTGTTGTTTACTTTAATATGACGGGAATATGATGAGAAGTACTCACCCTCTGTGCCATCTGGCTCAGCCTGCTCCTCACGCTGCTTCAGTTTGAACTTCATGTTACCATGGTGGATCACAGCACCAGTCAGTTTGTAGATGCCCATTTTCTCCTCACCAGTGAAACCCAGGATATCAATAGCATTCTGTGTTCAAAAGAAATTTCCAAAGATGTAACTGCTCTTGACAAGGCATTCATAGAGTCATTTTAGATGCATGCAATATCATTACATGTTTTAAATAGTCATGTCACTCACATCAGTGGCTTCCAGCTCAACATTGTCATCAATGCTGGCCACAGTGATCTGACCCATGCTGATCATGGGGAAGTCATAGGGGTTGGTTGTGATGAGTGCCATCTCTGGGGATCAAAAGTGGGTCAAAGTTACAATAGATAGAACAAACAATTTAAGAAAGTTTTAACATTGTCAACAATTCTGCTCACCAATCAGCTCAGGCTTGTGGTTTGTCATCATCTGATAGAAGATGTGGTAGCCTCTCTCATCGGGAAGCTGGAATGTCACTCTTGACTTCTCCAGCAGATCTGCAAAAGTTGTTCACGAGTCACAACATGACCAATTTTCAGTTCCACTCATCTGGACTTGCTATGAGGTTTGTTACTCACATGTCTCAATATCAGCACTAGCCAGTTTGCCAGTTGCACCAAAATGGATTCTGATGAATTTACCCTGTTTAGGCAGATGCATTGTTGTAAGTCTTTAACCACATAAGCCGTACATAGAAACTATTTTTCTCTTGTGGAAATATATTCATACTTACGAAACGAGAGGAGTTGTCATTCCTCACAGTTTTGGCATTACCATAAGCCTCCAGCAGAGGATTGGCTGCAATAATCTGATCCTCCAGTGACCCCTATAATCAAAGCAAAGAAATTGTGTTAGAAAAGGTTATTATAGACATATACTATATACTTCAATTTGTACTTTGTCTTTCATCAAGACATACCTGGATTTTTCCTTGGTCTTTCTTCTTGTCTCCTCCCACTGAAATTGTTGCGAAGTACTGGATGACACGCTTGGTGTTCACAGTCTTTCCAGCACCAGATTCTCCACTGGGTATGAACAGAGACTTGTAAGAATTTGAACACGATATTTGATTCTATTGAAATAAAGTAAATTAAATGTAAAACTTACGTGATCAAGACGGACTGGTTCTCCCTGTCTATTGAAATAGAAAGCAAATTAATTGAGCATGCATTTCTACAACAGGAATCCGATTCAGTCTCAGACTTCACATGATGTTCAGGACATACCACAAAGCATGAACTGATAAGCGTTGTCAGAGACGGAGAAGATGTGGGGTGGAGCCTCCATGCGCTTCTTGCCTCTATAGGCATTGACAACTTCAGAGTCATACACTGGGAGCATCTTGTAGGGGTTCACAGTTGCGCAGAACAACCCTGAGTAGGTCTGAAAATATCATAAACATATAATATAACATGTAACTTAATGTATAGTTGTGAAAGTCATCACAGGTGTTCGGAGAGACTGTCTTACGTAGATCATCCATGCTGCATAACGCTCTTTGAGGTTATACAGGACAGTAGCTTCATTGAGATGGGTCATCATGGCCATGTCCTCCATTTTGTCGTACTTGGGAGGGTTCATTGGAAATACTTCGTCCTCTTTAACTGTCTTCTCCTGCAACAGGACATGTCACAGTGAGAACTGATCACATTTACTTTTTTTAGTGAAGTCTGTCTTTTTGATACAAACCTCCTGAGTGTCCAGGATTTTGACGGTAACCTTGCCACCATCTTTCTTGAGGATTGTTGCCTTCAGGTACAGCTCTTTGGGATCAGCCGCATAGCAGGCAGTCTTGGCATCAAAAGGTCTGGTTTGAGCCTCCATTCTCTCCTTCTCTGGCTTCCGGAGGTAAATGGCAGCTTTGCCATAAACGGCCATCTCAGCGTCGTTACTCATGGTGGCGGTTTAGGTCTGTGAGATAATTACAAACAAGAATAATCTTTTGTATCTTTGTTAAAGCCACAATATTCAGCTCATGTAAGTGATCCAAGCAAAATCCAAGCAGTTCAACAGCTTGATATATTTCAATTCAAGTGGTATCTATTCATCATCACAAGTTACTTAACCGTGGTTATTTACATTTGTTTGAACAAATCTGGATGAACACGTTTTCAAGTGAAACAAATGTTCAATTAGGATACATTAAAAATAGTGCAGATACAATAAAAAAAATACTTCAATTATATAATTAAAAAAGAGGCTCTTACCTGACAATCCTTCACCAAAAGTCTTAAATTCCACAGTCCTGTTAAAATATTAGTTAGTGAGATATAGTTTTAAAATTAGATTTGTTTAAACCATAATGAAAACATTTAAATGCTCCTGAGCAGAGAGAGGATAAGCCTACCCCAAGCAGAAGTCTTCCAGTTCTGTCCACCACACACTCTCATGTCCCGTAGGACCTCTTATATTGTGCCAGACGTGCTTACACAGCAAAAGTTAAAAATGGGATGTCTGCCAAATAGGGATGGAATAATATTAGTTTGAGTAGATATATACATTTAAACGTAGTCCTTAAACACTATGTGCTCCTTCATGTCCCCTAATTTTGTTGTTCATTTCAGTATCTTTATTTTATTTATTTACATTTTAGAACTTTTTGTAAAATTGTCAAATTAAATTTTATTTGCCATCTCATTCAAAGGTGATGTCAGTATAATAAATACAAACAGGCATAGGTGCACAAGATGCTGTTATATTTTTAATACGACTTACATTTGTGTGGCATTAATTCCTGGAAAGCTTTTCCTCTGATCGTGTTTCAGTGGCTGCTTTTGATGTGAGTCACACTTTGTCAACACTGAATGTTATTCGGCTGTTCTTTTTTATTAGTGTTATTATTTGCAAATTAAGGAATAGATTTGTACTTAAATTTTGATAAATACTGCTGTCTGCACAGGGTCACATTTCACTCAGGTTTTATGAGTGTAACTACAACCCTAGGGGCTTCATTTCTATTTTCTGCGTTTTTATGAGGACAAGCTCACCCACAGTGGAGTGTGACTATCTTGGTTGAAACACAGCCCAGTTAAAATCTAAATAATTAATCATTATTATTCTTGTTTGATCACATACTTTTGAAATATTTTTCTTGACTTAATTTAGCGTTTGACGCTTCCATTCCAGCAATTTCAAAATATATTCTCCTCATGGGACAATTACTAAAATGTATGACTGATATGTTTCAGCAGCATTTAACCAACTTAGGCTGTGTCATTAATTACTTGTGATATTTTTTATTTTATTGAATAATGCTGTGGCAGCCAGGGCCAAATGGTTAAACTGTAAATAGTCATAATAATCAGTTGATGATAGGAAATCACGTATCTGCCTAAAATAGTCAACACAGTACATCAAGGTGCAGGAATGCTTCAAAAAAGTGTGCACGTATTTGGACGTTATGTTATTATAAGACTACTGGAATCCATTGTTGGTGCCAACAGTTGTTGTCGCCCTCTAACAGATGGTATTCTTAGAGCTGTGGGGTGTGACACACAGGTCATACTGGTTATTTTCTATAGCTAATTCTTTTACTCTCAGTAACTGATGCTGCTGAAGAATTCTTCCTTTAAAGAATACAGAGTTTGTCTCTAAAACGACTTGTACATTAAATATCATGATAATAAAAATGAAAGTCAACATGGTGTTGACAATTATCAGAGAACATTAAATAGGTAAATAAATAAACAAACAAATACATTAATAGAGTGAGTTTTTCTCAGTTTTATTTGCAAAAAATAACATGGGGCAGGTGTATCATGCACACACTAAAATTCTTCTTCGTCATCTTCTCCCTCTTTTGGCTTCTCCATTTAAGGTGGATCATTTTCCTTCATCTTGTCCTATCCCTGTGTTCTCTTCTGTTACACCAATTGTCCTCATGTCCTCATTCACAGCATCGATGAACCTTCCTTGTGATCTTCCTCTTTTCCTCCTGCCCAGCAGCTCAATCTTCAAATTCCTTTGTCCAATATAATCACTATCCCACCTCTGCATGTGACTAAACCATCTCAACCTTGACTCTCTTACTTTATCTCCAAACCATTCAATCAACCCTCGAATATTCTCATTTCTAAATACTGTCCATCTTTATCGCCCCCAACGATAATTTCAGCATCCTCAGCTCTGACACCTCCAGCTCTGCCTCTTGTATTTTAGACAGTGCCACTGTCTCTAAGCTGTACACCATAGCCAAGTCAAATAGATATCTGAAGTAATTTGTCCCATCAGCTGTGTGTTCTTAAAACAAGTTGTAGCTGCCATTAGGTCACATGGCTCATTGCACACTACCATGATGAAATCCTATATATTTATGTTTTATACATTTATGTACTCCATGTATTGTGCATTTTGTATGATGTGTGACTTTTGTTGCAAACAAATTGCCTTTTGGGGACAATAAAGATTATTGAATCCATTCCAATCCAAAATACCATGCCAGCAGTATTGTATTTATTCCATTCACTCATTCTCACTTGTCCTTTAAGGGCCATGGGGGGAGCTGGAGCCAATCCCAGGCAGGGTACATCCTATACAGGATTCCAGCCTATCACAGGGCAAACATACAACGACAAACAACCAATCACATTCACATTCATATTTGCAGTTATTTTAGAGTCCCCAGAAGGTTAACATGGCGTTCAAAGACCTTGGTGTGGCATGACTATGTTTTGTTACCTTAAATCATCTTTATGGGCTTCATGTCCCGAAGTGTACAGTATTACTGTTTTGTTGGAAGAAATCCCAGTTAAACATTGATCATTTTAATTATTCTAATTTGACCTTCATTTTTTTTCTTTTTCTTTTTAATAATCATTCTAAACATATTATAGAAGGTTGTCTGCATGTGTCATGAAGACTTCAAGTCTCAATAACGAACATGCAAGGGTTGTGCAATGAGAACACAATGAGATCAGAAAAACACAGACATCATTTTTGGATGAAAAAATATTTTATTGTTGAATGTTTCACATCATATTATATGAGTTGAATCATCTCCCAACTGTAGTGCTCTATTCAGCGTCTTTCTGCATCCAGACAAAAAAAAGAAAGGTACAATTAATTTAAAGAAACTAAGTAAAAGATGAGAATGATCATGACCCGTGTCTCCTACACAATCAAGTAACTAGGATTTTGATTGGACATTTGTTCCAGATTTTATGTGTATTCATATTTACCTTGCCAGAGTCACGGCTCTTGGCTCTCAGCTTGTTGACCTGGGATTCTGCAATATCAGCACGCTCCTCAGCCTCCTCCAGCTCATGCTGGATCTTCCTGCTCTTGGCCAGGTGAACATTGGACTGTTCCTCCTGTATTACAGCAATAATGATCAGATGTATATTAAATATGATATAACATAAAGTTTGTCTTTTAAATAAATATTATGTACTTACAGCTTCCTCAGCCTGCCTCTTGTAGGCCTTAACCTTGAGCTGCAGCTTGTCAACCAGGTCCTGCAGCCTGGCAACGTTCTTCTTGTCCTCCTCAGTCTATAGTAGTGAGTACATAGATTTTCGTGTGTAAATACTTAAATTGCAAGTATAATATTAGATTGATTTATCTTAAATGTCCAAATGACCATACCTGGTAGGTGAGCTCCTTCACTCTCCTCTCATATTTGCGAACACCCTTAACTGCATCAGCACCACGCCTCTGCTCACCGTCTACCTCTGACTCCAGTTCACGCACCTTCAGAAAACCACATAACATGGACAAGGTTTAGAATCAAGGAGTTTTTTAAGCTTCATTATTTTTATTCATCTGCGCCAATTTCTTTTATGGCTGTCTTACCCTAGACTCGAGTTTCTGAAGCTGCTTCTTGCCACCCTTCATGGCCAGGTTCTCAGCCTCATCCAGACGATGCTGCAGGTCCTTAACAGCAACCTCCAGGTTCTTCTTCATCCTCTCCAGGTGAGCACTAGTATCCTGCTCCTTCTTCAGCTCCTCAGCCATCATTGCAGCCTAGACAATAGACCATTTAATTAGAATTACCATGAATAAAACACAGTTTAGCTGGAGTAGGATACTTAAAAAATGTAAACATACATCAGTGATGGCCTTCTTAGCCTTCTCCTCTGCGTTCCTTGCTTCCTGAACAGTGTCATCCACTTCACCCTGGACCTGAACCAGGTCAGACTCAAGCTTCTTCTTGGTGTTCAGAAGGCTTGTGTTCTGAAAGATACAAAATACTTACTTAAGACATTGCATGTATATTGCCCATGTTATTTAAAAAACTCTTTTATGAATGATTGAAAAAATTATTGCATTTTTTCACCTGAGAGTGCAGAAGTCCAACACGCTCACTGGCATCCACCAACTCTTGTTCAGCAACCTTGCGACCCCTCTCTGTCTGTTCCAGAGCAGCTCTAAGTTCCTCAATTTCAGCCATCATGAGACAGTTCCTGCGGTCCACCATAGCAGCCTGTTCCTTCAGGTCTTCCTGGGCTCTGACAGCATCATCAAGGTGCAGTTGAGCATCCTTCAGCTGTGCCTGAACATTCCTGAGTTGCTTCTGTGACTCAGAAGCCTGGCGATTGGCATGGCTGAGCTGAATCTCCATCTCATTCAGGTCTCCTTCCATCTTCTTCTTGATTCTCAGGGCATCATTCCTGCTCCTGACCTCAGAATCCAGAGTGCTCTGCATGGAGTCAATCACCCTCTGGCTGTTCCTCTTGATCTGCTCCATCTCCTCATCTTTTTCTGCCAGCTTCCTGTCCACCTCACCCTTGATTTGGTTGAGCTCCAGCTGGACACGCAGGATCTTAGACTCTTCATGTTCCAGAGTTCCCTAGTGATAACAAAAAGAAACATTTTCATCCTCGCCTCCAGGACTAGTCTGCCATTAAAAAGTCATTTCCCATATTAAAAAACATACCTCAGCCTCCTCAAGAGCTGTCTGGATCTCAGACTTCTCAGTCTCCACCTGCTTCTTGGCCTTTTCCAGCTCATGGATGCTCTTTCCAGTCTCACCAATCTGTTCAGTCAGATCTGAGATCTCCTCTGCAAAGACATGTGTGTGTAAAATGTCATAAACCCAAATATGTGTGGACCACAGTCTATTTGCTAACACAATCAAATAGAAACTCACGTTGCAGGTTCTTGTTTTCACGCTTCATGGTCTCCAGCTGATCCAGAGCCTCCTCATAAGAGTTCTTCATCTTGAACAGCTCAGTGCCAAGAGAACGAGCCTCCTTCTGAGCTCCTTCAAGCTCTGACTGACCCTCCTCATACTTCTGCTTCCACTCTGCCAAGACCTATTCAAATTTTACAGTTTTGTAGGAATCAGTATAGAGAAAAATAATAACATTCCCTCCAAAAACATACTGTTCTGATTTTATGTTGAGGTTGCCTAATGTAAACATTACCTTGTCGAAGTTCCTCTGCTTCTTGTCCAGGTTAGCAGCCAGTCCATTAGCTCTCTCCACATCAATCATGAGATCCTCCACCTCACTCTGGAGCCTCTGTTTGGTTTTCTCCAGAGAAGCACACTTGGAATTCACAGCCTCAATCTGTTCCTCAGCATCCTGAAGACGCTGAGCCAACTTTTTCCTATGAAAAAAAATCAAAATGTATTTTCCAATGAAAAACCTTAAATTTACCAATACCTAGGAACTTTTAAAACATCAGGAGGAAACATCTGGGCATGTTCTTGTTTGAGTAATACTCACTTGGCCTCCTCAAGCTCCTCAGTGCGCTGGATAGCATCAGTTTCATACTTAGTTCTCCACTGAGCCACCTCGCTGTTGGCCTTGGACATGCCACGCTGCAGCTCAGCCTTGGCCTCCTGTTCCTCCTCAAACTGTTCTCTCAGCAGATCACAGTCATGGCGAGCAGATTGCACTGCATGAGCAAGAGCATTCTTGGCCTGAAAGAAGAAATATAGATGAGTAAACAACATGTCTAAACCTAGCATAGGAATTTTAAGATGCTCTTATAAATGTTTTTACCTTAACCTCCTCTTCAGTGTGTCTCTTCAGCTCCTCAATCTGCTGAGTGAAGGCCTGTTTGCCTCTGGTCAGCTGGGAGACAAGGGCTTCCTTCTCCTCAATTTGACGGCCAAACTCACCTTGAGAAAATGATCAAACATTTTTTTCAGTATTTGGATTATATACAGAAGGTTGCTGTGTTTTTAGGTTAACTGCATACCATTTTCTGTCAGGAGACGTGCTTTGTGTGCACTCAGGTCATTGATTTGACGGACATTTTCATCATTCTTGGTCTTCAGTTCACTATGTTGGTCCTCAAGTGTACGGCACATTTTTTCAAGATTTCCCTTGAGAGAAGACAAAGAAAATATTACATATTTGGTTGAGTTATATAATGTATCATACATAGTTAACTTATATTATAACACCTAAAGTATTGTCTACCTTTGCCTTGGCAACAGCCTCCATGTTGCTGGACAGGTCATCAATCTCCATCTTGTATTCACTCTTTTCCTTCTCAAGCTTCTGCTTGACACGCTGGAGGTTGTCGATCTGCTCTCCCAGCTCAGCAACGGTGTCGGCCTGCTTCTTACGAAGAGCAGCAGCAGTGGCTTCATGCTGCAGAGTGGCCTCCTCAAGGTCACGACGGAGCTTCTGGAACTCAGCCTCGCGCTTCTTGTTCATCTCAATCTGAGCTGCAGTGGCACCGCCGGCCTCCTCGAGCCTCTCACTGATCTCCTCAAGTTCCCTGGAGAGGTCAGCCCTCTGCTTCTCAACCTTGGCACGAGCAGCGCGCTCAGCTTCAATCTCTTCCTCCAGTTCCTCAATACGGGCCTTTTAAATGTAAATATACTGGTCTTTAGTCAACATTCAAAGTTAAAACAGTACATTTTAAATATACATAGTACTACTGTAATAAGTAGTGCAATATGTCTGTTACCTGAAGCTCCTTGATCTTCTTCTGGAGCTGAGCACCCATTGACTGCTCATCCTCAATCTTGCTAAGGAGTTGACTGGTTTCAAAGTCCTTCCTGTGAAATAAAAGAGCAAAGTAAGTTTGATATAGAACATTTTTAGAATGTAATTATTGTTTTAAGTAGTGACGGAAACCAAATTAGGTTACTTTTTAATTTTCTCCTCAGACTGCTGCTTGTCATTCTCAAGATCCATAATGGATTCCTGGGCCAGTTTGAGATCACCCTCAAGCTTTCTCTTGGCTCTCTCAAGGTCCATACGCAGCTTCTTCTCTTGCTCCAGAGAACCCTCAAGCTGCACATTGATATCAGTATTTAATGTCATGGGACAAAAAGCGGTTTGTTTTGTAAACTTGAGTGATTTTGTAAACTTACATCATCGACTTGCTGCTCAAGCTTGGTCTTAGCCTTCGTCAGAGTGTTGACTTTGTCTTCCTCAGCCTGGAGGTCATCAAGAGTCTGCTGATGAGCCTCCTGAAGGGCTTTCTTCTCCTTGGTCAGCTTAGCAATGCTCTCATCCTGAGAGGCCATCTCCTCTGTCAGGTTCTTGACCTATGTTTTTAAAGCAAGATGTGGTTTTTAATCAGTTGATGATCATACTTTTACTTGACACGCAGAAAATATTAATATTTAAAAACCTTGTTCTCAGTGGCATGTTTCTCCTTCTCCACTTTGGCCAAGGTCAGCTCCAGATCATCAATATCCTTCTTCAGCTCAGAGCATTCATCCTCCAGCTTTCTCTTCTTGCCAGTGAGCTCAGCATTGATTTCTTCTTCATCCTCCAGTCTCTCAGTTGTTTCTTTGAGTTTTGCCTCAAGCTGAATCTTGCTCTTGATGAGTCCCTCACATCTTTCCTCAGCATCTGACAGATTCTCTGTTTCCTATGTCATTGTAATAACATAAGCATTAACACGTCAATGTTTGATCAATTACATTGAAGTTTGTAAAATGTACACTTACGGATGCCACTTGCAGCTGCAGATCGTTCTTTTCCTGCAGAAGAGAAACCATCTTCTCCTCCAGGTCCTTCTTCTTGGCCAGGGCAGTAGCCAGGTCTGTGGCCATCTTTTCATAGTTCTCCTTCATCTCCTGAAGCTCCTTTTCAGTTTCAGCACTCTTCAACAGAGGCTTGATCTTGTAGTAGACCTTCATCCATGGCCAGTGCTTGACATTCATGAATGAGCGGATGTTGTACTGGATGGTATAGATGGCTTCCCTGTGAACAATAAATTGTTGTTACAAAAATTGTTGTTGCTGCTGATTTTACACTATTTCTCTGAACATAAGAACTTGTTTTCAACATGCCTCCTCGCCATCATCTTCACAAACTCCTTTCTCATGACATATCCACGACAGAGGGCTTGAGTCATGGTGACCAGAGATGCCAGTTTTTCATCTCTCATCTCCTCAAGGGTACCCAGCAGACCGGCTTTGAAGAACACCTGAATAAATAGAAACAATCATTTTCAGGTACTCCAAATGGTCTTGAGGCAATTTGAACTGAAAATTGCCATCTAATGACTGCTCTGGGCATTGGTCATCATCATGATAATTATGACCAGGTAAGAATCTGTGAGGTACAACCAACAAACTGTACAGCCAAGCAAAGAGAACAGGAAAAAATAAGCCACTTTGGAAATTATATCGAAGTAAAACAATTAAGTCATGTTCTTACCTTTGTGTGTCCAAATCTGTACTGGTCATGATCAACATCAATTGAACCCAGCAGCTTTTCTGAGGCCTTCTTGTTGTCAATGAACTGGCCTTCAGGAATGACACTGGCATTCAGTACCTTGTACCTTTTGAGAAAGAGTAAAAGGTCAGTGTTTCTGAACTTTGTGTAAAATACTAGAAAGTTATTAAAAAGTGTTAAGGGCCACCTCTGTTTGAAGTCACCGTAGAGGATTCTGCTGGGGAAACCTTTTCTGCAGATTCTGATACCTTCCAGTACACCGTTACACCTGAGCTGGTGGATGACCAGGAAGTTCTCCATGAGACCTGTTGATTAGACACCATATTAAGCCATCCCTAAAACACACAGTCATACCCAGACACTCATAAAGTCATATGTCTGTACCTGGAGTCTTTGACTCATTGGGAATCAAGCAACGCACAAAGTGAGGATGGGTGCTCCTCAAGTTTGTCATCAGCTTGCCCAAGTTCTCCTGTAGATACATAATATTACAAATTGTCATTCAATTTCACATGTGTATTAATTAAAAATCTAATTTGCAATGTTATTCATTAGTTCAACCTTACCCTAAACTGTGAAGACACAGTCTGCATAGAACCACCCTTCTTCTTGCCTCCCTTCTTGGTGTTATCTGTGCAACACACAAACCCATGATAGTTTTTCAAAAATGTAAATCTTTTTTGCATGTTTTAATTCACTTGTTGGACACCATACCCTCAATGACGGGAGGATACAGGGCAGCCAGCAGTTTAACTGAAGACTTCTGGTACAGCTGCAGCACAGACTCGTTCAGTGGGTCCTTGTTCTTGTCCAGCCAGCCACCGATATTGTAGTCCACAGTACCAGCATAGTGCACCAGGGAGAAGTGAGCCTCAGCTTTGCCCTTTGCAGGTTTGGGCTTCTCAAATGCTTTGTTTTTGCCCAGATGTTGGTCATAAAGCTTGTTTTTGAAGGATGTGTCTGTCGCCTTGGGGAACATGCACTCCTCTTCAAGGATGGAGAAGATGCCCATGGGCTTGATGAAAATGCAGAGAGAAAGGTATTAAGTGAAGTAATTCTTAGTCTTATATCATCACAGGATTGATGTATACCTTCTCAATCAGCTCAATACAGGCAGCCAAGTCCATGCCGAAGTCAATGAACTCCCAGATGATACCCTCCTTCTTGTACTCCTCTTGCTCCAGGACGAACATGTGGTGGTTGAAGAACTGTTGCAGTTTCTCATTGGTGAAGTTAATACACAGCTGCTCCAGGGTGTTGAACTGTGAGAGAGCAAAATAATCAGCCTATCTCTTATGGGCACTAACAATGAAACCATTATGAAACAAATAAAGATGATGAGCTGCAGGGATTGAAGCTTACATCAAAGATTTCAAAACCAGCAATATCCAGGACACCAATGAAGTGGTTCCTTTGTTGCTTAGTGTCCAACATCTGGTTGATACGGATGACCATCCACAAGAACATCCTCTCATAGATAGACTTGGCCAGGGCAGTAACTGAGTTATTGACCTAAAGAAAAAGAAATATATTTGTTTTGACTTAATCTGCAATAATTGTCATTTTTGTCCACTTACTAGACTAAATAGAAGAGCAATAGTGATACTCCTTTTGCAAGCATGATCTATTTATACTACAAATATACATTTTGAAAAGTCTGAAAAAATATATGAGTATTTTTGTATACCTGAGGTACAGTCTGTCCCTTGGTGACAAACTCATTTCCGACCTTTACTCTGGGATAGCACAGAGCCTTCAGCATGTCAGCAGAGTTCAGACCCAACAAGTAAGCAACTTTGTCAGCATCTATAAATTGTTAGATTACTGAGAATTAATACAAGAATTGACAATGACTCTCTGTCAGGATGTAACAAAAACCAGTGTACCCAAGAACTTTACTCCTGTTGTTTACTTTTATATGACATGAATATGATTAGAAGTACTCACCCTCTGTGCCATCGGGCTCAGCCTGCTCCTCACGCTGTTTCTGCTTGAACTTCACGTTGCCATGGTGCATCACAGCACCGGTCAGTTTGTAGATGCCCATCTTCTCCTCACCAGTGAAACCCAGGATATCAATAGCGTTCTGTGTTCAAAATACATTTTCAAAAGTGTTAACACCTTCAATTTGCATTGAGAACAAGAAATGCATAGAAAACATTTAACCAATTAAAATATTAGAAGAACTCACATCAGTGGCTTCCAGCTCAACTTTGTCATCAATGCTGGCCACAGTGATCTGACCCATGCTGATCATGGGGAAGTCATAGGGGTTGGTTGTGATGAGTGCCATATCTGGGGATCAAAAGTGGGTCAAAGTTACAATAGATAGAACAAACAATTTAAGAAAGTTTTAACATTGTCAACAATTCTGCTCACCAATCAGCTCAGGCTTGTGGTTTGTCATCATCTGATAGAAGATGTGGTAGCCTCTCTCATCGGGAAGCTGGAATGTCACTCTTGACTTCTCCAGCAGATCTGCAAAAGTTGTTCACGAGTCACAACATGACCAATTTTCAGTTCCACTCATCTGGACTTGCTATGAGGTTTGTTACTCACATGTCTCAATATCAGCACTAGCCAGTTTGCCAGTTGCACCAAAATGGATTCTGATGAATTTACCCTGTTTAGGAAAGATGCATTGTTGTAAGTCTTTATCCACATAAGCCGTACAGGAAAACTATTTTTCTCTTGTGGAAATAAATTCATACTTACGAAACGAGAGGAGTTGTCATTCCTCACAGTTTTGGCATTACCATAAGCCTCCAGCAGAGGATTGGCTGCAATAATCTGATCCTCCAGTGACCCCTATAATCAAAGCAAAGAAATTGTGTTAGAAAAGGTTATTATAGACATATATTATATACTTCAATTTGTACTTTGTCTTTCATCAAGACATACCTGGAATTTTCCTTGGTCTTTCTTCTTGTCTCCTCCCACTGAGATTGTTGCGAAGTACTGGATGACACGCTTGGTGTTCACAGTCTTTCCAGCACCAGATTCTCCACTGGGTATGAACAGAGACTTGTAAGAATTTGAACACGATATTTGATTCTATTGAAATAAAGTAAATTAAATGTAAAACTTACGTGATCAAGACGGACTGGTTCTCCCTGTCTATTGAAATAGAAAGCAAATTAATTGAGCATGCATTTCTACAACAGGAATCCGATTCACTCTCAGACTTCACATGATGTTCAGGACATACCAGTAAGCATGAACTGATAAGCGTTGTCAGAGACGGAGAAGATGTGGGGTGGAGCCTCCATGCGCTTCTTGCCTCTGTAGGCATTGACAACTTCAGAGTCATACACTGGGAGCCACTTGTAGGGGTTCACAGTTGCGCAGAACAACCCAGAGTAGGTCTGAAAATATCATAAACATATAATATAACATGTAACTTAATGTATAGTTGTGAAAGTCATCATGGGTGTTCGGAGAGACTGTCTTACGTAGATCATCCATGCTGCATAACGCTCTTTGAGGTTATACAGGACAGTAGCTTCATTGAGATGGGTCATCATGGCCATGTCCTCCATTTTGTCGTACTTGGGAGGGTTCATTGGAAATACTTCGTCCTCTTTAACTGTCTTCTCCTGCAACAGGACATGTCACAGTGAGAACTGGTCACATTTACTTTTTAGTGAAGTCTGTCTTAATGATACAAACCTGCTGATTGTCCAGATATTTGACAGTGACTTTGCCACCATCTTTCTTGACGATTGTTGCCTTCAGGTACAGCTCTTTGGGATCAACCGCATAGCAGGCAGTCTTGGCATCAAAAGGTCTGGTTTGAGCCTCAATTCTCTCCTTCTCTGGCTTCCGGAGGTAAATGGCAGCTTTGCCGTAAACGGCCATCTCAGCGTCGGTACTCATGGTGGCGGTTTAGGTCTGTGTAACAAGTCAAACAACAGAAATCTTTAAGTGATCTGTGAGAAAATGACATTAAGATTAATATGTTGTATGTGTTTCAAAGCCCTGGTCTTCAGCTCATGTAAGTGAACCAACAGAATTCAAACTAGTTCTACACTCTCACACATCTCTGTTGAAGTGATCCTATGCCTAGTTAATGTTATAAATTGACATGCCTTGTCAAAACTGAGTGAGAAAAAACCAGAGTGAGTCAAATGTCTTTTTTAGTTCACATAATACCAGTAAAAGTAAAAACAATGTTGCTCATACCTGACCCTCTCAGTCTGAAGAATGTTTTTCCACAATACTGTTGAACACATGCAACACATTATTAGTTACTGATGAAAGTTTTGAATCAAAGATTTGATCAACACATATGTTTTTGATTAATTAATGATTATTATAAACATTTTCAGTTAGCAAAAGGCTGAATGCAGACACAGATTAAGCCTACCACAAGCAGGAGTCTTCAAGGGTCCACTACCACACACTATTCCGCTCTGTTCGGGCTCCTTATATTCAATCATGAGTGCACATGCAGCAAAAGTTAAATAGAGGACATCTGCCAAATGTGGTGTAGGTAACGCTTGACTCACATCCATGTGTAGTTAGAGTTCCTACATCTAAAGTATTAGATATCAAGTGTGTCCCAGTGGCTGCCTTAGCTGGGATTAACACCGTATCAACATTGAATGCCTATGAAGAGCATTTATCAGTTATGATATGATTTAATTCTAATACACACATTTGTCTCTATGTCTCTAATTTTTACTCATGCTTTACACTTTGCAACAATCCCAATGCTTTTAGCATTAGTTTGTGGCTTCTTTTTTTTTTACATCTTTCACTTAAATGTATTACTCTTTTCGTGATTAAATATTTATAATGTCATATTTTTCTTTCATATTCTTGATATATTTATAGCTTACATTCAAAGTTGCCAGTGAAATCTGTTGCAGTCATCATGAATCTACAGCTGTTGTCCTCTATGAATGAGTGAGATTTAAAAGATGCTGCACATTACATTACATGTCATTTAGCAGACACTTTTATCAAAAGCAACTTACAATTAGTACAATAATAAATACAATAATTAATGTACAATAATTACAAACAAGAGCTAGAAATAAGTAAGTGCTTCAAGTATGCCAAACTGTACAGTGCTACTCATAAGTGCGATGTACTGTGCTTTTTTTTGTGTGCACAGTATTATCTACCAAACTCAAGGTTCTTCTTACTTAAACATACTAATGGTCTCCATTTAAAAGATACATAATCAGAGTATTTTTTATTTGAAGAGGCATATGGTGAAGAAAATATTTGAGCAAATGAACTATGTCCGTCACAGTTACCAGCTGTCACCATCACAGCTGCTCAGACATGTTGTTCCCTGTGCCAGACTATTTCAGAGAATCCCTTAGACTGTCAGTATCTGCTACCCACTGACTGCACTCTTAGTGGGGTATATTTGTTTGTGTCTTTTCCACTAGTATGTATTAATGTAATTTTCTTCCTGTAAATGTATAAAAGACATACAAATCAGTATATGTGCAAATCCTTTGCTGGATTTCAATATTTATTTCAACTATTAGTTCAACTACTAATGATTTAAAAAATATGTGTGTATGTATATATATAGTCTTAACTTTAAACAGTTTGATTATCTTATGTATCACTGAGAGAAGATTTGGTCAGACAGTTATGTGAATACCTAGTTTTGTTCATGGTAGAACATATATTTACTCATAAAAATGTTTAGTAAATTAAAAAATTATGCTTTTATAAACATCATTCAATATAACAGTCCACAGTGTTTGAATTATTGTTGGATGAAGCAAAAGAGTGAGAGTATGGCCCCACAAATATAAAGTTAACGTCTTCTACCAGCATCAACCTACTGCACTGGAATCCTTGCATTGAATGTGTTTCGCTTACAAAGCAAAAGTTAAAAAGGGACTCGAGCCAAACATGGTTTGGAACACAGCTGTTGGTCACACGAGTTTCACATTCCTTGCTGGTACATCCTACTTATGTTTCATGTTTCCACCGGTCAAAGCAGATCTTGAATTTGTGATAATCCACACTTAAAATAGGCAACATTAATTGGAGGTCTTTTGTTGGATTAGGGTTGATTACAATTTTTTATTTGACAAATGTATTGCAAACATTAATTTAGATGGTTACCCTTCAGTGAATACAGATTTTGATGTAAATAGTCATTTGTGCAATGCTGAAAACTAAAATAAACAATAATGATAATCATGGTAATAAACAAGAAATAATTATTTTATATATACTGTATATATATGTAAACATATTTTAATTGTGATTAAATGAAAGAGATAGGCCTGTGGCATTCACACTGCTATGTCAAGCTATTCACACTTTAACTGACTCTGCAGACATAGCATAGCAGTCCATTTTTGGCTCACACACACCAGTGGTCGCTCAAGGTCACTGCACTGAAATTGCAAATACTGTAAATTTCCACAGTGCAGTCTATCATGTGACAACGTCATTTACTTTCAAGGAATGTTTTAAAAAAAGAAGTGTACCCAACAATCACCTGCATGAAATTCTTTGAGTGCCCAGATTTGTTTTGTTTTTTTATCCAGTCAGACACAGTTGAGACAGTCATTCTGGATTTGCTAATTTTTCACGAGAAACTGTACAATTTGATAGTACACAATAATACAGTTATTATGCTCAGTCCTCCCTGTGGCTTTCAAAGAAAAACATTCCTCAAATGTATTTTTAGATTAATTACTTTTCTATTTTTAAATTCTTTTCATTGCCATTTTTTAGGTTATACATATTGAAATGATAATTCAGGGGAAAAAAAGAGATGAACAGCATAGGAAGTTTAAGAGCAACACTTAAAGCTTTATTGTGTCAGCATTATGCCATATTATATGATACATACATAGCAAAGCTCTGTGCTTTACTCAGCTGCTTCTTTCCCCTGTAAAACAAATACATGGTTTATTAGTTAGAAGCTTTAGTTGACATGTACATGGATCAGATTTTATAGTGTTTGAGCCTAGTAGGATGTAGATTATATAGAATGTAAAAAATTGTATCTTAAGATTTCTATTAACATTTAGTCCCAAAGTGATATGTATTTACCTTGCCAGAGTCCCGGCTCTTGACTCTCAGCTTGTTGACCTGGGATTCTGCGATATCAGCGCGCTCCTCAGCCTCTTCCAGCTCATGCTGGACCTTCCTGCACTTGGACAGATGAACATTGGCCTGCTCCTCCTGTTGTACAATACAAAGTGATTGGTAAATATAGGAGAGCAGAAATGTTTACTATGAAATGTGACATAATATAAATTAAATGTGATGTACTTACAGCTTCCTCAGCCTGCCTCTTGTAGGCCTTAACCTTGAGCTGCAGCTTGTCAACCAGGTCCTGCAGCCTGGCAACGTTCTTCTTGTCCTCCTCAGTCTATAGTAGTGAGTACATAGATTTTCGTGTGTAAATACTTAAATTGCAAGTATAATATTAGATTGATTTATCTTAAATGTCCAAATGACCATACCTGGTAGGTGAGCTCCTTCACTCTCCTCTCATATTTGCGAACACCCTTAACTGCATCAGCACCACGCCTCTGCTCACCCTCTACTTCTGCCTCCAGCTCACGCACCTTCAGAAAACCACATAACATGGACAAGGTTTAGAATCAGGGTGTTTTTTTAAGCTTCATTACATTTATTTATCTGTGTCAATTTCTTTCATGGCTGTCTTACCCTAGACTCGAGTTTCTGAAGCTGCTTCTTGCCACCCTTCATGGCCAGGTTCTCAGCCTCATCCAGACGATGCTGCAGGTCCTTAACAGCAACCTCCAGGTTCTTCTTCATCCTCTCCAGGTGAGCACTAGTATCCTGCTCCTTCTTCAGCTCCTCAGCCATCATTGCAGCCTAAATAAACCATTTCATTAAAAATGCCATGAATAAAACACAGTTTAGCTGGAGTAGAATACTTAAAAAATGTAAACATACATCAGTGATGGCCTTCTTAGCCTTCTCCTCTGCGTTCCTTGCTTCCTGAACAGTGTCATCCACTTCCCCCTGGACCTGAACCAGGTCAGACTCAAGCTTCTTCTTGGTGTTCAGAAGGCTTGTGTTCTGAAAGATACAAAATACTTAGTTAAGACATTGCATGCATATTGTCCATGATATTTAAAAACTCTTTTATGAATGATTGAAGAAATTATTGCATTTTTTCACCTGAGAGTGCAGAAGTCCAACACGCTCACTGGCATCCACCAGCTCCTGTTCAGCAACCTTGCGTCCCCTCTCTGTCTGTTCCAGAGCAGCTCTAAGTTCCTCAATTTCAGCCATCATGAGACCGTTCCTGCGGTCCACCATAGCAGCCTGTTCCTTGAGGTCTTCCTGGGCTCTGACAGCATCATCAAGGTGCAGTTGAGCATCCTTCAGCTGTACCTGAACATTCCTGAGTTGCTTTTGTGACTCAGAAGCCTGGCGATTGGCATGGCTGAGCTGAATCTCCATCTCATTCAGGTCTCCCTCCATCTTCTTCTTGATTCTCAGGGCATCATTCCTGCTCCTGACCTCAGAATCCAGAGTGCTCTGCATGGAGTCAATCACCCTCTGGCTGTTCCTCTTGATCTGCTCCATCTCCTCATCTTTTTCTGCCAGCTTCCTGTCCACCTCACCCTTGATTTGGTTGAGCTCCAGCTGGACGCGCAGGATCTTAGACTCTTCATGTTCCAGAGTTCCCTAGTGATAACAAAAAGAAACATTTTCATCCTTGCCTCCAGGCCTAGTCTGCCATTATAAAGTAATTTCCCATATTAAAAAACATACCTCAGCCTCCTCAAGAGCTGTCTGGATCTCAGACTTCTCAGTCTCCACCAGCTTCTTGGCCTTCTCCAGCTCATGGATGTTCTTTCCAGTCTCACCAATCTGTTCAGTCAGATCCGAGATCTCCTCTGCAAAGACATGTGTGTGTAAAATGTCATAAACCCAAATATGTGTGGACCACAGTCTATTTGCTAATACAATCAAATAGAAACTCACGTTGCAGGTTCTTGTTTTCACGCTTCATGGTCTCCAGCTGATCCAGAGCCTCCTCATAAGAGTTCTTCATCTTGAACAGCTCAGTGCCAAGAGAACGAGCCTCCTTCTGAGCTCCTTCAAGCTCTGACTGACCCTCCTCATACTTCTGCTTCCACTCTGCCAAGACCTATTCAAATTTTACAGTTTTGTAGTAATCAGTATAGAGAAAAATAATAACATTCCCTCCAAAAACATACTGTTCTGATTTTATGTTGAGGTTGCCTAATGGAAACATTACCTTGTCGAAGTTCCTCTGCTTCTTGTCCAGGTTAGCAGCCAGTCCATTAGCTCTCTCCACATCAATCATGAGATCCTCCACCTCACTCTGGAGCCTCTGTTTGGTTTTCTCCAGAGAAGCACACTTGGAATTCACAGCCTCAATCTGTTCCTCAGCATCCTGAAGACGCTGAGCCAACTTTTTCCTATGAAAAAAATCAAAAATGTATTTTCCAATGAAAAACCTTACATTTACCAATACCTAGGAACTTTTAAAACATCAGGAGGAAACATCTGGGCATGTTCTTGTTTGAGTAATACTCACTTGGCCTCCTCAAGCTCCTCAGTGCGCTGGATAGCATCAGTTTCATACTTAGTTCTCCACTGAGCCACCTCGCTGTTGGCCTTGGACATGCCACGCTGCAGCTCAGCCTTGGCCTCCTGTTCCTCCTCAAACTGTTCTCTCAGCAGATCACAGTCATGGCGAGCAGATTGCACTGCATGAGCAAGAGCATTCTTGGCCTGAAAGAAGAAATATAGATGAGTAAACAACATGTCTTAACCTAGCATAAGAATTTTAAGATGCTCTTGAAAGTGTTTTACCTTAACCTCCTCTTCAATCTGTCTCTTCAGCTCCTCAACCTGCTGAGTGAAGGCCTGTTTGCCTCTGGTCAGCTGGGAGACAAGGGCTTCCTTCTCCTCAATTTGACGGCCGAACTCACCTTGAGAAAATGATCAATCATTTTTTTTCAGTATTTGGTTTATGTCCAGAAGGTTGCTGTGTTTTTAGGTTAACTACATACCATTTTCTGTCAGGAGACGTGCTTTATGTGTACTCAGGTCATTGATTTGACGGACATTTTCGTCATTCTTGGTCTTCAGTTCACTAAGTTGGTCCTCAAGTGTACGGCACATTTTTTCAAGATTTCCCTTTAGAGAAGACAAAGAAAATATGACATTTTTGGTCGAGTTATATAATGTATCATACATAGTTAACTTATATTATAACACCTAAAGTATTTCTACCTTTGCCTTGGCAACAGCCTCCATGTTGCTGGACAGGTCATCAATCTCCATCTTGTATTCACTCTTTTCCTTCTCAAGCTTCTGCTTGACACGCTGGAGGTTGTCGATCTGCTCTCCCAGCTCAGCAACACTGTCGGCCTGCTTCTTACGAAGAGCAGCAGCAGTGGCTTCATGCTGCAGAGTGGCCTCCTCAAGGTCACGACGGAGCTTCTGGAACTCAGCCTCGCGCTTCTTGTTCATCTCAATCTGAGCTGCAGTGGCACCGCCGGCCTCCTCGAGCCTCTCACTGATCTCCTCAAGTTCCCTGGAGAGGTCAGCCCTCTGCTTCTCAACCTTGGCACGAGCAGCACGCTCAGCCTCAATCTCTTCCTCCAGTTCCTCAATACGGGCCTTTTAAATGTAAATATACTGGTCTTTAGTCAACATTCAAAGTTAAAACAGTACATTTTAAAAATATATAGTACTACTGTAATAAGTAGTGCAATATGTCTGTTACCTGAAGCTCCTTGATCTTCTTCTGGAGCTGAGCACCCAATGACTGCTCATCCTCAATCTTGCTGAGGAGTTGACTGGTTTCGAAGTCCTTCCTGTGAAATAAAAGTGCAAAGTAAGTTTGACCTGATTTTTAGAATATGACTATTGTTTTAAGTAGTGACGGAAACCAAATTAGGTTACTTTTTAATTTTCTCCTCAGACTGCTGCTTGTCATTCTCAAGATCCATAATGGATTCCTGGGCCAGTTTGAGATCACCCTCAAGCTTTCTCTTGGCTCTCTCAAGGTCCATACGCAGCTTCTTCTCTTGCTCCAGAGAACCTTCAAGCTGCACATTGATATCAGTATTTAATGTCATGGGACAAAAAGCGGTTTGTTTCGTAAACTTGAGTGATTTTGTAAACTTACATCATCGACTTGCTGCTCAAGCTTGGTCTTAGCCTTGGTCAGAGTGTTAACTTTGTCTTCCTCAGCCTGGAGGTCATCAAGAGTTTGCTGATGAGCCTCCTGAAGGGCTTTCTTCTCCTTGGTCAGCTTAGCAACGCTCTCATCCTGAGAGGCCATCTCCTCTGTCAGATTCTTGACCTATGTTTTTAAAGCAAGATGTGGTTTTTAATCAGTTGATGATCATACTTTTACTTGACACCCAGAATATATTAATATTTAAAAACCTTGTTCTCTGTGGCATGTTTCTCCTTCTCCACTTTGGCCAAGGTCAGTTCCAGATCATCAATATCCTTCTTCAGCTCAGAGCATTCATCCTCCAGCTTTCTCTTCTTGCCAGTGAGCTCAGCATTCATTTCTTCTTCATCCTCCAGTCTCTCAGTTGTTTCTTTGAGTTTTGCCTCAAGCTGAATCTTGCTCTTGATGAGTCCCTCACATCTTTCCTCAGCATCTGACAGATTCTCTGTTTCCTATGTCATTGTAATAACATAAGCATTAACACGTCAATGTTTGATCAATTAAATTTAAGTTTGTTAAATGTGCACTTACGGATGCCACTTGCAGCTGCAGATCGTTCTTTTCCTGCAGAAGAGAAACCATCTTCTCCTCTAGGTCCTTCTTCTTGGCCAGGGCAGTAGCCAAGTCTGAGGTCATCTTTTCATAGTTCTCCTTCATCTGCTGAAGCTCCTTTTCAGTTTCAGCACTCTTCAGCAGAGGCTTGATCTTGTAGTAGACCTTCATCCATGGCCAGTGCTTGACATTCATGAATGAGCGGACGTTGTACTGGATGGTATAAATGGCATCCCTATTAACAAGAACTCGGTGTTACAAAAATGAATGGTTGCAATTTTATGCTAGTCCTTTGTGTGCATAAGAGCTTGTTTTCAACATGCCTTCTCGCTGTCATCTCCACAAACTCCTTTCTCATGAGGTAAGCACGACAGAGAGCTTGAGTCATGGTGACCAGAGATGCCAGTTTTTCATCTCTCAGCTCCTCAAGGGTGCCCAGCAGACCAGCCTTGAAGAACACCTGAATAAACAGGAAACAGAATCTCTCTATATGTCCACAATATTGAGTTCAGTGTCTGTACTCTGCACAAACATTTAGAAATGTTTTTATCTGAAAGAAAACTGTGCTCCAGTGACTATTTATGTATTTGGGAGGTGGAACTGTATTGAAATTTGCAACATAATCAATAGATTTTTTTTTAATATACTGAATACATGACTGCATTGAAGGTGCTTACCTTGGTGTGCCCAAATCTGTACTGGTCGTGATCAATGTCAATTGACCCAAGCAGCTTTTCTGAGGCCTTCTTGTTGTCAATGAACTGACCCTCAGGGATGACACTGGCATTCAGTACCTTGTATCTGTTTATGAAATAATTAATGATTAGTTTGAACATTTTCTCTTCATAGTCTGCATTGAAATATACAAGAACAATTCAGTATATGATACACCAAACATTAATATTATCTTCAATGATACCTCTGCTTGAAGTCACCGTAGAGGATTCTGCTGGGGAAACCTTTTCTGCAGATTCTGATACCTTCCAGTACACCATTACACCTGAGCTGGTGGATGACCAGGAAGTTCTCCATAAGACCTGTACAATAGATATTAGTAGGTCAGGACACTAAAAAGTAAATATAGGCATGTGTTTGTTTTTATTAAACCTATGTAGGCCATCCCTAAAACAAGATAGGAATAGAATACCTGGAGTCTTTGACTCATTGGGAATCAGGCAACGCACAAAGTGAGGATGGGTGCTCCTCAAGTTTGTCATCAGCTTGCCCAAGTTCTCCTGTAGATACATAATATTACAAATTGTCATTCAATTTCACATGTGTATAAATTAAAAATCAAATTTGCAATGTTATTCATTAGTTCAACCTTACCCTAAACTGTGAAGACACAGTCTGCATAGAACCACCCTTCTTCTTGCCTCCCTTCTTGGTGTTATCTGTGCAACACACAAACCCATGATAGTTTTTCAAAAATGTACTATATGTTAAATCTTTTTTGCATGTTTTAATTCACTTGTGGGACATCATACCCTCAACAACGGGAGGATACAGGGCAGCCAGCAGTTTAACTGAAGACTTCTGGTACAGCTGCAGCACAGACTCGTTCAGTGGGTCCTTGTTCTTGTCCAGCCAGCCACCGATATTGTAGTCCACAGTACCAGCATAGTGCACCAGGGAGAAGTGAGCCTCAGCCTTGCCCTTTGCAGGTTTAGGCTTCTCAAATGCTTTGTTTTTGCCCAGATGTTGGTCATAAAGCTTGTTTTTGAAGGATGTGTCTGTCGCCTTGGGGAACATGCACTCCTCTTCAAGGATGGAGAAGATGCCCATGGGCTTGATGAAAATGCAGAGAGAAAGGTATTAAGTGAAGTAATTCTTTAGTCTTATATACAGTAGTATACAGTACAGTAGTAGTCGAATTGATGTATACCTTCTCAATCAGCTCAATACAGGCAGCCAAGTCCATGCCGAAGTCAATGAACTCCCAGATGATACCCTCCTTCTTGTACTCCTCTTGCTCCAGGACGAACATGTGGTGGTTGAAGAACTGTTGCAGTTTCTCATTGGTGAAGTTAATACACAGCTGCTCCAGGGTGTTGAACTGTGAGAGAGCAAAATAATCAGCCTATCTCTTATGGGCACTAACAATGAAACCATTATAAAAACAAATAAAGATGATGAGCTGCAGGGATTGAAGCTTACATCAAAGATTTCAAAACCAGCAATATCCAGGACACCAATGAAGTGGTTCCTTTGTTGCTTAGTGTCCAACATCTGGTTGATACGGATGACCATCCACAAGAACATCCTCTCATAGATAGACTTGGCCAGGGCAGTAACTGAGTTATTGACCTAAAGAAAAATAAATATATTTGTTTAGTTAAAAAGCTTTTTTTTCAGTTCCTTCCATCTTTGAAACGTTTTAATTGTACATTTTCCAACCTCCTAGAGACATATCTAGTTCTTTAACTTGTTAGGCTTGTTTTGTATTAACTACACTGCTTTTTCTGTAGAATTGTCATTTGATTGACCCTTTATGATAATTTTCTGCACTTCTAACAGTGAATGAATTTACCTTCATATGAAATTGTCACATTATATTCTAATGCATTTGATAATACACATAGCATATCAAATGTATACCTCCAAACATCATATGTCACTTAAGTGACATCTCATTATATTATATTTTAATCAAAAAAGAAACAAAAAAAACACAATATGTTGTATACCTGAGGTACAGTCTGTCCCTTGGTGACAAACTCATTTCCGACCTTTACTCTGGGATAGCACAGACCCTTCAACATGTCAGCGGAGTTCAGACCCAACAAGTAAGCAACTTTGTCAGCATCTGAAATTGTGAGATCACTTAGAATTAATGTATACAAGATGTCACAATATTGTCCATCATGAAAGAGCACAAAACCGTGTGATTATAAAATTTACAACCATTCACTTTGATGTGACATTAACACTTGACTCTTTGAAGTACTCACCCTCTGTGCCATCGGGCTCAGCCTGCTCCTCACGCTGTTTCTGCTTGAACTTCACGTTGCCATGGTGGATCACAGCACCGGTCATCTTGTAGATGCTTATCTTCTCCTCACCAGTGAAACCCAGAATATCAATAGCGTTCTGTGTTCAAACCGATTTGTTTACAAAAATGTTAATACCTTTTGAAAGTGCATTCATAGGATCACTTCAGGTCTCATATTAAAGGCAAGCATTAACTTATAATATTTGAAATATTCATGTCACTCACATCTGTGGCTTCCAGCTCAACTTTGTCATCAATGCTGGCCACAGTGATCTGACCCATGCTGATCAAGGGGAAGTCGTAGGGGTTGGTTGTGATGAGTGCCGCTTCTAGTAATCAAAAAGGGTGAACAATTTTTTAGTTTTCTTTTCTTTTCTATTAAGTTTAATGTTGTACCCAGTCTGCTCACCAATCACCCCAGGCTTGTGGTTTGTCATCATCTGATAGAAGATGTGGTAGCCTCTCTCATCAGGAAGCTGGAATGTCACTCTTGACTTCTCCAGCAGATCTACAAAAGTTGTTGAAGAGAGTCACAACATGGCCAATTTTCAGTTCCACTCATCTGGACTTGCTATGAGGTTTGTTACTTACATGTCTCAATATCAGCACTAGCCAGTTTGCCGGTTGTGCCGAAATGGATTCTGATGAATTTACCCTGTTTAGGACAGATGCATTGTTGTAAGTCTCTCTCCACATAGGCAGTGCTTAGGAACTTTTTTTTCTTGTGGAAATAAATTCATACTTACGAAACGAGAGGAGTTGTCATTCCTCACAGTTTTGGCATTACCATAAGCCTCCAGCAGAGGATTGGCTGCAATAATCTGATCCTCCAGTGACCCCTATAATCAAAGCAAAGAAATTGTGTTAGAAAAGGTTATTATAGACATATACTATATAATTCAATTTGTACTTTGTCTTTCATCAAGACGTACCTGGATTTTTCCTTGGTCTTTCTTCTTGTCTCCTCCCACTGAGATTGTTGCGAAGTACTGGATGACACGCTTGGTGTTCACAGTCTTTCCAGCACCAGATTCTCCACTGGGTATGAACAGAGACTTGTAAGAATTTGAACACGATATTTGATTCTATTGAAATAAAGTAAATTAAATGTAAAACTTACGTGATCAAGACGGACTGGTTCTCCCTGTCTATTGAAATAGAAAGCAAATTAAATTAGCATGCATTTCTACAACAGGAATCCGATTCACTCTCAGACTTCACATGATGTTCAGGACATACCAGTAAGCATGAACTGATAAGCGTTGTCAGAGACGGAGAAGATGTGGGGTGGAGCCTCCATGCGCTTCTTGCCTCTATAGGCACTGACAACTTCAGAGTCATACACTGGGAGCCACTTGTAGGGGTTCACAGTTGCACAGAACAACCCTGAGTAGGTCTGAAAAGGATCATAAACATATAATATAACATGTAACTTAATGTATAGTTGTGAAAGTCATCACAGGTGTTCGGAGAGACTGTCTTACGTAGATCATCCATGCTGCATAACGCTCTTTGAGGTTATACAGGACAGTAGCTTCATTGAGATGGGTCATCATGGCCATGTCCTCCATTTTGTCGTACTTGGGAGGGTTCATTGGAAATACTTCGTCCTCTTTAACTGTCTTCTCCTGCAACAGGACATGTCACAGTGAGAACTGGTCACATTTACTTTTTAGTGAAGTCTGTCTTTTTGATACAAACCTCCTGAGTATCCAGGATTTTGACGGTGACTTTGCCACCATCTTTCTTGAGGATTGTTGCCTTCAGGTACAGCTCTTTGACATCAGCCGCATAGCAGGCAGTCTTGGCATCAAAAGGTCTGGTTTGAGCCTCAATTCTCTCCTTCTCTGGCTTCCGGAGGTAAATGGCAGCTTTGCCATAAAGGGCCATCTCAGCGTCGGTACTCATGGTGGCGGTTTAGGTCTGTGTAACAAGTCAAACAACAGAAATCTTTAAGTGATGGTTTTCATTCGTGCAAGTGTCCACTGTAAACTTGTTACGGAACCATCAACTGATCAATCTAAAGCAAGGGATGCCTTTTCTAAATTTACAGATGGCATGCTTTTAAAACCTGTCAACGCTAGACTTAAGCTTATTCAGATTGGATGAAAAACACCCAAGTTCATTGACACAACAGGCAGAAATTGCAAAAATTACAAAAATTGTACATACCTTCCCCTTCCCCTTGTGAAAAAGAGTGAATTTCTCGATACCTGTTTAAAAAATTATGTTCCAGTCAGTGTCAGACATGTCAGACATGACATTTAAAAATTAAATCATCCAAATTGCTGTTAATATTTTAAGTAGCAAGGAGAAAAATATAAGTAAAGTCATTATTATTTTACTTTAAAGAATAATATATTAAAATCATAAGATACTTCTTAGAATCATGTTTAAAAAATGATGTTGCAGTCAGTGCCAGACATGAACTCAACTTAAATTTTCTAATTTAAATGATCCTAATTGCTGCTAATTTTCAAGTAACAAGGAGAAAAAAACAAGTAAAGTCATTATTGTTTTAGTTAAAAGAATAATATATTCAGATCATGAGATATTTCATAAAACAAGGATTTCAATGCTACAGAGTCAGGAGAAGATGTTCTCACCACAGAAAGGAGCTTCACCAGTCTTCCACCACACAACCTGTAGCCCCTCGTGGACCCCTTATATGCGGTCCAGTTTGCTTACAAAGCAAAGGTTAAAGCAGGGCTGCATGCCAAATATGGCAAGAATGTCAGCTGAGCCGTGAAAGGACTTAGCATATTTTGCTGAGACTAAATGTCAGAGAATCACTGTATTAAGTGGCATTTTAATTATTTCTTTCTTTTTGTAAATACTCAAATTATTTACTTACTAATTGTATTCTTAATTTACACAAACAGTATCAACAACAGAGGCTACAGTGTGAGAACCCACATGTTAAGGTGCAGATTGATTAAGGATTCATTCCATGTATTCATTAGTAGTATTTTAAATATTTCCTTTATTATTATTCTTATTGTTGTTATAAATTTTTTTAATGAAATATCGGAAGTCCATTACATTTTTAAATGGTTGACAAGGATGTTGCTTTGAGATTTTAAGACTATATCAGGAATGCAAATGTGTGTTAAATTTTATGGCTCACTATTAGTGAGGGAAAGCCGGGGAGAGGGGAGGAGTGACATTTATCTGCTCTTTGATGATCACAAGCAGGTGATGCGTAATCAGCTTGGACTTGTTTGATCGTCACTTTTTCCTTCAATTAACACGCCAAAGTTGTTTGTCCTTGACACTATCATTAAGTGTGCAATGTCATCAGTAAAGCAGTCATTTTTAGAACTCAATCAAAATTCTTCTGTGGCCCAGAACAATTCTGTTTTCCAGGAAAAGTCCTGGTTATTCTTCCAAAAAAGAATATATATATATATATATATATGTCGATATATATATATATATATATATATATATATATATATATATATTAGTAAACATCCATACAATCTTTTACAATTAATGTGTTAAAATGAATTAAATTATTTTATGGATGTGTGCTTTACTTCAAATTGCTGATGACTGAAGGTACAGATTTATCATTGTCTTCTCAAAATTATTTTGCAGTAATGCCAGTCTCTCCTGGAACCTAATCTGTACATGCTTCAAGCTGGGTGGTGAAATCCTGTCTATGGGAGCAACAGTAGGTTTGATTGATTGGTGAGGGGGGGACAGTTGTCGGCTAACTTGGGACCCTGAGAGCAACACTTTTTTCTCTTTGAGCTACATCTGTCAGGGATCCTCTGCCATATACTTCATCATGTCATTTGATCACTTTCACTGGCCACTGTGCTGCAGCGAAAGAGGTGGGTGTGCGTATCAATCACGAGTGAGGCTCTGACTTTAGTACATTATAAAACAAACATTCTGTTTTGCGGGCTGCCCGCTAGTGCCAGATGTGAGTTTTGGTAGAAAGCCAAACGTTTGTGCCTAACTGTCGCGAAAACAACACAGCTTCTACGCCTTATGTTTATGGCACAGGATAAAATGACTTTTCTGCCATTTTGTAATGAGGAATAATGTTAATTGTCACCCCAATAAATGATGATAAAGGGTGGTCACGTTTAAAACTTGTTAGACAGGGCGGTTATTTGTCTCTCGTGCAGCCGCATGTCTCTTGGTTGGGTGTAAACCTATTTTAATTAATTGTTATTGTAAGAAATGTGTTGAACATTATTTTTTCCCCCTGTTTTCCTGTTGGCTCACTTTACATTTCGGGGGCTGCTTCTATCTGATTACGCTTGTTCAATGTAATGAGATAGGTGTCAATGTACTAAAGAAAGAAGGTGGGAAAGTGCGAGGTCAGAGGTCGGGTGCTGAGGTGTGATTGGGTGGAGAGGGGTGGGATTTTTTTGACTTACCACTTTCAGTGAGATCTATTTTTGTCAGGAAAAAAAATAAGAGGATAAAAAGGACTGTTGCACAGTCCATGGGTGAACCACGGATGCATAGACAGATGGGCTGCCTTGTTGTTGCTCTGGTTCCTTTAGTTACAAATTAGGGTTGTCACTTTATGCATTACTTGTAGTGATCAATTTTCGAGAGCATATTTGTCAGGGAACAATTTTCTAGGGTACTATAGCCTAAATTCAAATACCTGACATATATGTATACTTTAATTTGGGTGAATTTTACTCCACTTTCACAACCGCTTTGATACAAACATGGATGTCCAGATGATCTCAGAAGATTGTAGACGTTTTACAGAGATTATCTATTCTCCAGAGGACAAACAAACTCTGGAGAATTGACTATATGCACATTCCCTTCCTGGTTTTCAATAAGCCACCCCGACTATTAGCGGTCAGCCAAAGATACAGAGATGTTCTACAGACGGTGTTGGTGTCTGCAGAAGTTACCAAGAGTGTGAATTATAGAATTTAGTGGAGGCTGTAAACAGAGGGATGCAGCAGTGCTCCAATTTAGTCAATTTAAACTCCCTTTTTCATTTTAAGGCAACTACTAAAAGACAGTGTAAACATTTTTGATCCACATCGGACATTTAACTAATGTAGTAAAGGACCTGGCTCATATTTTAGTGGAAGTTGTGAGTGAAGTTCAGTGAGTGTCTTCCCTATTGCAGTAAAATGTCATCCCAAAACTCCAGAGAATGTCCACACCCAATTCTCTCGGCATCCTCTGTAATTCATGTGTGAAAATCTAGTGAAGTTCATTGAGTGTCCTTCTTTTTGCAGTAAAATGTCATCTCAAAACTCCTAGAGTTGTCATCCTAGACTAGAATTCTTGCAAATGGACGTTCAGAGGCTCCTCAGGAAAAATGTTTACTGGCCTAGTAGTTGCTATTCAGTATATATTTGTTTCCACATTTGCATCCTTGGGACAACTGGAAGAATACGTAATTTTTTATGTAAACGGTCTATGGTGATAGATGAGTCTGCAGAGTAGAGAAGGGCTCTTTAGTATGTAGTACCACATGTCTACTCTCTCTACATATTCCCATTTGACAGTAGGAACTTTATTTTTTTAACCAACTATAGTTCCCAAACTAGTTATTATCCTTCATCCCGACTGCCATTAGACACTTTGACAGCAACACAGTGTAGAAAACCAACACTTTTGCCAAGTATTATTGTCTTAACGTGTATAATTTCACATTTTTCACATTTTATTTTCATGTGAATGTTTCTGTTTTTGTGCTTGCCTTGAAGAGGTAAGTGGCTTTTTCGTCCTTTCTTTTTTCTGCTGTAGCTTTTTTTATTATTATTATTATTATTATTATTATTATTATTATTTAAATTTTTGGACTGCCTCCAGCCCTGTTTTTTTTTTTACTCAACACAAGGACAGACTGTGGCCACACCGGTTACACCAGTACGTTAGATTAGTGCAACATCCTGTGCCACTGCCCTCTTTCATTTTCTTTCTGTAGTGATCTATAAGGGAGTGTTTTCTGTAAATAGTAATTAAAACATGGTCAAACAAGATGTTTTCTGAAATTTTTATTATTTCTTTGTTTCTTTGACCCATATAATGGCAAAATCATGAAATATGAATGATTGTGGTTTGTAACGTCATAGTTTCGAGGTTTGGAAAACACAGTTTCATAAGATTTTATGACATTTTATGGGCCAAACAACTGTTATTTTTTTTAATATTCTTATTATATATTTTGTATTAATTTGTCTTATTTCATTGATATTCTATTCCATTTTGTATTTATCAATGTCTATTCTCCCATCCGAATGATATCATGATACACTACTCACAAAAAGTTAGGGATATTCGGCTTTCGGGTGTAATGTATGGAAAATAAAAAAGTTCACGCTACAGTGATGTTATATCATGAAAGTAGGGCAAGTAGAAGCATGCAATTGTGATTCTCTCATCTCAAACTATTTTTTTGAAACAAAAGCCAACAACAGTGGTGGGTATACCACAACAAAAAATGTCAACGTCTCAATAACTTGTCATGTGTCCTTTTTTACAGCTTGACAATGACGTCTCATGCTGTTCTCAAGTCGACTTATTGTCTACTGAGGCATGGCATCCCACTCTTCTTGAAGGGCTCTCAGGTCATTGAGGTTCTGGGGTACAGTTATGAGCCTCTACACGGCAACTCAGCTGATCCCATAGGTTTTCTATGGGATTCAGGTCTGGGGAAAGTGCAGGCCACTCCAATTTGAGGAGCCGTTCCCTAATGATGTGACCTCGATGAGCTGGAGCATTGTCGTCCATGAAGAGGAAATTAGGCCTGTGTTATTCATGCAGAGGCACAGTGACTGGATTAATGATGTTATTCAGGTAGTATGGGCTTGTCACTGTACCATTCACAAAGAGCAGGGCAGTTCTGTATTGACTAGACACACCTGCCCACACTATCACCATGCTGATGCACCACCGTTATGCATCAGCATGACTCTCTCTCCCTGACGTCTCCAACATCGTCTGCAGCCATCATCTCTGCTCAACGTGAATCGACTTTCATCAGAGAACAGCACTGAGGCCCACTGGTCCCTCGTCCAGTGTAAATGCTCCCTGGCCAATGCAAGACGATGACCTGTGCCTGGTGGTGTGGTCAGGTACCTTTGCAGGTCGTCTAGCAGGCAGACCATGTGTAATATCACGTCAAGTTTGTTAAGTTTAGTCACTCATGTCTTGTTTTCATATGCACTTCCTGTTTTATTTTGTATTCACCCTTCCCTCTCATTTCCTGCATAAATAGTCCTGGTCTTCCCCCATCATATCGCCAGTTTGTATCGTTTGGTCCATGAGTTACATTGTCAAATTCTTTCATTGCAAGTTATTCGTGTTTCTCTGGATTGGTTTACCCGTGTAGAGATTAGTTTGATCCTCCTGACGAGTGCCTTTTGTTAATATTTTTGATCCTCCTTGTGAGCGTTTTTACTTTACTTTGACATTGTGTCGTGCATTTGAGTCCTCCAGTCTTGTGTCTAAAACCATAACAACATGCGGATATATAAACGGTTTCAAATGGTCTGACGTGACACTTGGGTGCCTCTCACCTCCTTTAAATGTGCCTGGAGTTTTGTGATATTCATCATCCAGTTCTGCAGGGCACTGTTCACAATCAAGCGATCATCGATGTGGGATGTGGTCAAAGCACTTCTACTTCTTTGCCTTTCTGTGACTCTTCCAGTCTCTCTGTATCTCTGTTGCAGTCTGCTGATGACACTTTAAGCTCAGTGGCCACTTCCATCTGAGAAGCCTCTGTTTGAAGCCTCACAATGGCGAGGTACTTTTGATCAATTGTTAGGTGTCGTCTTGGTCTCATGATGTCAAAATGTGAACAGTATGATGGGAAGGACTGTTAGGATGCCCATTATAATTGAACCAGGAAATGTATTGGTTGATTCATGGATCAAACCCCTGTTGTGAATTTTGCCGTTAAGAACAGCAAGTTGTGCAAAAAGTACTGAAACATTGAACAGTTGGACATATGCATTCAAAAGTTTAGAGAAGGTCACATTAGGTTCACCTGTAAAGTTTATAGTGCATTTTAGGTTCATCTGAAATTTTACCTGAAAGCCGATTGTCCCCAACTTTTTGTGAGTAGTGTATGTATATGACCTTGTCTGTGTAAAGTTAATCATTCACCAGTGTCATATTCCAACTATTGTCTCAACCCTATCATCAGAATATCGCTGTCTATTATAGTGTTGGGAAGTTTGACTTTTTTTACTCACTCGGATCTTTTACTCTCGGACAGTAAATTGAACTTTTTTTGAGTCATTTTGTTCTTTTTTACAGCTGGTGGCGCTGTAACCCTCTTGTGGGTGTTGTCAAAAAGACCATGGTTCTTAAACACTTAACACTGAAGGCAACATGGTTTGCTTCAGCTGACAAAGTATAATAAACCAAATGCCACAAGCAAATCAAACCTTATGAAAACCTAGGAAAGCATATACACACCATAATAAAGTGACTTGTGTCCTGTATCCTTCCACATCACTAGTCTATTATTGCATTGTGTGGGTGTGTGTGTGTGTGTGTGAAAGAGGACTCATGTCTCGTGTGTTTGATTCATGTAAACACAAACAAACTGTGATCAGGTGTGAGGAAATGTTACCCTGCGACACCGAAGCCCAGTGTCTTTTAAATTGTTGTTAAATCGCTGTTGATGTTCTGGGTTGCTGTGGCACAAAAAAAAACGAAACTAAAACCGCTCATGCTTTCACTTTCGTTTTTAAGGTACAGATACTATCGGCTGGCTGCTGCAGAGATGCAGTCAGCAGTCCATGGTAAGTGCTTATTTATTATTATTTTATTTCATATATTGTATCCTTCACGCGGTTTCATGGGCTTTAAAGTGTGTGTGTGTGTGTGTGTGTTTTTGCCGGTAATGAATGTCGCAGAGTCTGCGATTGTCCTGAGATGACCTCGCATACAGGGACAGAGCAGAACAGAGCGCGTGTGTATGTGTATTGTTCTGCCTTAACTTAACTGTACATTAACTGAACTTACACTGAGGACATAAGAGGCGAGAAAACCCCTTAAAAACCAGTAAGAAGTTCTGCGTAAAGGCTTGATGTCAAATGTCAGAAAAAAAACATTCCCTACAGTTTATATAAACGTATTATTTTATTTCTACCTGAATTATGAACCACTACAAATTATAATGGACATGTGAAAAGAAACTACCCCCACCCCCCATTGGAATATTATTTTTGTTAAACAAATGAAAGACAATTACATTTTGTGACCTTGAACCCAAACATCACATAAGTTTATGTTATTTGCATACTGAGATGCAGTTAAAAACGTTTTCCTCCCATCACCCACAGTGTTTCACTGCAAACTTGACCAATCTTTACTAAATGAACCCCAGTTACAGACATTACATTGGAGACCACTTCATGTCACTAGCAAGTTAAACATTAAAGCTGCCGTGTGTAACTTAACTTTTAGATGATTTTCCTTGTTGATGTTATTATTTAGTGTAAAACAAAATGAGCACCGTTCGTTTATCCTCGCCTCGTCATTTTATTCTTCCCTGCCTCTGTGAACAGAGTAGCTAGAGGTGCACAAGAGCAACTTCCTGCAGCCTCTGAGCCAGCCAGACTCTGGCCGTCATCATCATCCAAATTTGATGGACAATGACAATGGAGATTATTGGTATAGTAAAAGTTTTCTCACATTAACTAAGAGGCACAGGGCTTGTGCTGCCTGGAGAGTTGAAAGTTACCTGTGGCATTAATAACAGATGGTGTCCTGTTAGCTCCGCTGCTGCTTGACTCGTCGCTAAGTAGCAGTGTTTGTAGTGTACAATCACCTAAATGTATGAATTGTCATTTTTATTACACCAGAATGAACCCTTTACATTACATACATATATGTATATATATATATGTAATATATGCATATATATGTACCTTTATATATCATTAGTATCAGGAGTGTGTTTTCTCGATGGAGTCCACCATCTCCAAACTGAACTAAAATTACCAAGATTTATTTCACTTTCTGCTCTATCTTAAAAGGCCAAAAACGGGAATCCATTAAACATTGCCTGTGTTTTTAAATTGTTACTGCAACCATAACTCCTGCACTTCATTTGTCTATTGTACTTGAACTTTTATGTTTCATTCAGTGTTTGTTTTCTAACTGTTATCTTCTTGTTTATAATGTGTGCTGTTTGCTGCCTTCTTGGCCAGGTCACCCCTGTGAAAGTGGTCTTGATCTCAATTGGACCTTTATCTGGTTACATAAAGGTTCAATTAAAAAAAATAAAATAAAAAAAAAAGGATAAAAATGTATTATGGACAAAATTGTTCTTCCTTTTTCTCTGCGGAGCTCCCCCTACAGTTTCAGAGTACATATTTTTATGATACAAATCCGATACAATCCAAAAAAATCCTATAAATCGCATGCTTCACTATGTACAGACTAAAAATGTAAAAAAAAATCAGCAAACAGAATTTTAGCTGGGTCATGTTTAGGCTGTTGAATGAATTTAATATTTTTTACACAGTTGGAGAATGATGTCTTTGAAATGACAGCTTCATACGTTCATAATTGGGTGTAAAATGACTGTATTGGACTGATATCGGTATCGGTAGATGCATACTTCTGCTTTAAACACCTTTTGCCATAGGTTCTCCTTATATACTTGGAAAGGATTCAATAGATGTTGCAGATTCCCTACAAACTGTACCTATAAAGTGGCACGAAATGGCCCCAAATTTCACTTTAGAGTGCCTGAAAGCCTCCCAAGAACCCCACTTTGAGAACCTAGTGACAAAGGGACCATAAATAAACTGCATAATGACTGTGAGAATTTTGGGGATTTCCCTGACATTTCATTCATTTGTAATTTGTCTTCATGTGTGCATCAGCTGATGGAGTCTGACCATGGATGAGGAGGTCGACCCTGGTGAAGAGAATGTGAACTCTGTCTTGGCCCAGGAATCCTCAGAACTGTTCCAGATCCTTAGCAGTCAGTCGTCAGCTGTCATTAAAGATTTGCTCCAGAGGATGCCCAGTCGCGCATGTGAGTCAGTGGACGCCACCGGCTCCACCGCAGCAGAACTCGCCAAGGCCATGTTGGAGTATTTGACGGTAGCCAGTAACGCAGAGTGCTGCAGTTTCGTACAGAGCATGTGTATCTTGTGCGAGAACATGCCCATGCGCCTGGAGTCCAGGCTCATGTCGGTGGCGGGATATGCAGACCGTGAGTATGAAAAGGAATCTGTACATGTTGAGAGGTTTGGATTTCAATGAATTGGTTTGTTTTGAACAGGAAAATACACAGAAATTACATGAAAAATATTTAAAAAATTGTAATGCAGGGAGACACAGAAAATAATAATACAATAATATATGTGTCCTTTGAGAGCCCTCAAGCTTAATGACAATTGTCCTCTGCATGTGAGATATTTAGGAAGGTTTATCTATAAATGCAAGGGACTTGTGTGTCTGTCTGATGATAAGGACGTCAGTGTTTGTGCAGTGCTGACGTTGTTTGGATAAGAAATGCAAGAAATATCAGTTGAAAAGCCACAGATGTATCACTAACAGAGCCTCTTCTTTTCTTCTGACCTCCTCTCACACAGAGCTGACTTATTCGTGCCTGCTGCTGCAAGGCATTCTCGTGAGAATCTAGAGTTCTCACTAGAATGCATTGCAGTGCAAGCATCTTTTGTAATCCTACGCGTTTATTCTACTTTTTATTATTCCTCTTCCTCCCAAAGTTTGCCACGTAACTCCTCCTACAGTTTTGAGAAAACCCCCACACATGTTATATCAAAACGTGCGGCTTGACTGGGAATCGTGTTCAATATCTGTAGTTATATTTGATACAGTGACTGTTCAAACACCAAAATACTCCAAAAAACAGGTATATCCTGAAAATGGGTTATTGTTACTGGGGTAAGCGTTGATATTTCACACATATTTAAGATTATAAGAACAGTGTTAGTGTGATGTTAACATAGACCCTTTTTTTAATGCGAGTGATTTCAAACAGGAAGCGTTTACTGTTGCACACTTGGAGTGGAGGTGTGGGCACATGTCCGTTGCCACAGTTCAACGACGTCTCTTAGAATCACGGAGGAAGTCTCTTTTTCTCTGTGCCTGTGTGACAACATATTCAAATTTAGGTGGTGTTCTTACTCACCGAGTTAGTGAGTAAATGGGCAACATTTGTTCCATTAACCTTTTACACATTTTGCATTTTGAGCACCATCCAAAGCATCTCTTAAAAATCAAATGTAACTTAACAGGTAGAAAACACACAGTAATTCACTCATTTATGGTGAAAAGTAGTCTGAGGTTGGAGGAGACCGGTTACCAATCGTAATTAATGAATTGAAATGAAAATCAAACGAAATGAAAATCAAACGAAAGTAAAAGAAGAAAGTACCTATTCAGCATATCATTTTCTTCCTGTTGGTTCACTCCGGGATTCCCCAAGATTGTATTTTTTTTGATGATATAGAAAGTAAAAGTTAGACACTGTGAATAGAATATACAAAATAGTTATTAACCCTTAGAACAGAGAGCATTTTGGCTGCTTTTTTCCATGACTTTGATTAAACATACAATATATACAGAGGCTATAAGAATGTGCAATGTAGAGTTATACTTATATCCTTTTTCTTTTAGCACAACCTAGGTAATCTGATGTAAAAATTAAAACATTTCACCAACTATATAAACACACCTGAGCAAAAAGTACTCAAAATGTTTAAAATCAGATTTAATTTATGAAATTTGGAGACAGTTCAAATTTTTTTATGAACAAAAAGAAAAAAAAAACAGTCTAATTGTGTGACTTCTGCACAATTATCGCTACTTTATAGCAGCATTTTTTTTTAAAGCCTGAATGCGTGACCTATAAACACAAACACATGGGTGCACCTGTGCTGCGTGAGCACTAAGGTGTAGCTATTTGATTTTTTTTTATACTTTGTCTATTTATATGTAATGTAACCTTTTGTGTGTGTGTGTGTGTGTGTTTTCTTGTGCTGTAGATGAAAACTCCACCTCCATTCACAGTGTAACCAAGGAGGAGTCGTCATGGCCTCATCCAGAGGAGCAGCAGCTTATGAAACGCCCACGGATCGGTACAACTTTCTCACTGCACTTTAAATGTTAAACAATCCAACGTTAAAATACAGTGGTGTAAATAGGTTGAGCAAAGTCAGCTATGGACTTTTTTACAGGAGGCAGATTTATTTCCAATCAGATCATTTGTTCTCTCATCACCCTCCTCCTCTTCCTCACATATTATTCAATCTCTGGTATAGTGAGATTAGATTAAGTCCGACACAAGAATCAAGCCGAACAATGGCAAACTGTAGATCAGTTAAAAAGACTTAAGAATACTAAAAACGTGGGTTAATCTCCAACAATTACCAGGGAAATGTCTGAAATCTCAACATTTATCAGAGGAGTGATAATCGACTAAATCTGTCCATTATTTTCTTGATTAATCAATTTGTGGTTTGGTCCATAAAATGTTGAAAAATGAGAGCTATTAGGGAGTTTTTTGCTGATATCTGATACTACTGACTTTGGCACAGGTGTGTGTTATAAATTATAAATGATAAATTATAGAGCACTACCATCTTGGACGTAGCCCGGGCCAACAAGGTCCATGTCCGGTGTTGAGGAATAAGGAGAACATGATGAAAAGTGGGCTATTGGAACACACACACCATAGCTGGACTCGAGCAGAGCAAACCCCAGTGAGAAGGGAATTGTGCGGAGAATGTGGCGCCTACAGTAGGGTATGCTTCGAAACCCAACATCCAGGCTGCTGCTAGCTCAGAAGAGGAACTGACTATCGCAGTTAGAAATTGATGAGGTGCAACGTGCGGCTGACCTAAGCTGCATTTTGGGATAAGCTGAGATAAGCATCAAGATGATGGAACACGAGAAACTGTGAGGAGTACAGGCAACTGTGGCCCCAGTGGTGATAGGAACACAAGGAGAAGCTGACTCAAACAGATTCCATTTCAGGAACAACATCTGAGATCTCTTGTCGAGAAGATATTTGAGCTCCTCTGGTAGCAGACTGCACAGAAGCTTAGACGCCATTTACTTCTGTTCACTTTTCTCTGATTATGTAAAATAAATAAAAGTAGCAGCCTTTTTAGCTGACTCTTTTAATCATAAGTCACATCTGGTGTAAGTCACTTGGTGTGATTGCAGATATCCGATAACACGTTTTAAAGTCAACATTGTGCCCATAATGTCGTGCTTCCCTATGAAAACTGTTGACCTGTTTTTCCCAGACCTTGAAAATGATGTTTTGTTTTGGGTGCATTCCAAAAATAATCTGTTTTAATGATTTAATGAGCCCCACTGAAACTCAATCGTTGACAATGTAGTGGTTGATTAATCGTTGACTGCAGCTCTACATGAACGTTTGTATGCCGCTTTCATAATGGATTCACAAGTACATTTCCTGAAGGCCTGGGAATAAAGAGCTTTACTTGTCTAACAGTGTTAGCGTGTGCTGCTGTCAACAACATGAAGACACAAACGTAAAACACAGGCCATAAAAAAACCCAACAGAAATTGATCAAATTGTTTTCATTCCACTTTAATGTGTTAAGTGTGGGAGTGCATGTGGTATGTTTACCATGTGTGTGTGTGCTGGGTATTGAATTACCTGGACAACTGCAGTCGTCAGATGTGAAAGAACAACGTTCTATTTACTCTAAAGCACTTTATTTTCATTATGGACTGACTTTATTGTTTAAACACATATGTTTTCTATATGTTTCTTGTATTTAATGTTTAATTTATGTTTTTGTATTTATTTATTTATATGTATTTATAATGTTCAATGGAGAGACAGACCATTAGTGTTGGTTAATTGCTGGTTACTGAAGTTATGCAAGTATGTTTTATTGTTTCTTATCATTATCATTAACAGTTACATTATCAGATGGCCTCATTGTTGTGGAGCTACATAGTATGTAGTTACGTCTAAGGGAAACGTCTAGCGTTTAAGGGGAAAACAGTCTGAGATTTGTGTTTAGAAGGAGCTGCACAGACCACGGAGATGATCAGATGGTTCTGGAGCCGTAGAGAGGAGTTATATGGAGTAATTAAAGCAGAACTATGCAGGAATTTTACCTTAATTAAACAGCTTTGGAGTCATTGTGATGGTGATCGGGGGTTTGTCTCCACTCCCCCTTCTGTTTGTTAGTGGGAAAACCCGCCGACCCGGAGTCTTTGGAAACTGGAGGTCTCGCTCAGTTTTGAGAAAACACAAATTGCTTCGTGGCACTTCATGGCGTTATTTTAGAAGCTCAAAAAGAAGCAGCGAAAAGTGTTGTCAGAGAAAACGACTCTGACCGAGCGAGGGGCCGCACACGAGTAAACAACAGACCAAAAAAGGGACCAGACTTATAAAGAAGTTGCATGTAACCTGAATCAAAACACTGTGTGAGATGCATTATATTACACATCTCATCTGCTGCTGTAATATGGCTCATTACTACATGTATGAGGTGGGGAAATTACACAAAACAAAAGTGATGTTGTTTTTTATGTCATCCTGTGGTATGGAGCACATGGACATGCTTTGCATGCCAACCACAAACACCTGTGTGGCTGCTCCTACCATCTGTGGAGGCCTGTGCACTATTGACAAGGCTTTAGCTCCCAACAAGTAACAAGTCATCTTATACAAAGCTTAATAATTGTATTTTGATTGGAAGAAAACTCCCGTCCAAATTAAACTTTGTTGTTTTCCAGGGGTTGCTGCACACTTGTATCTATTTGTATGTTTGTCTGTTCATTTTTCCATTTAGTTAAAACTTTAAGTCTCTCCCCCTTCCCCTTATCTAGTTAGTTTCATTTATTCTGGGTATTTAATATATATCTAATTAATGGATGGCTGGCTAGCACTAGCCCTAGAATCTGCAGTCTCTTTTAAACAGGGCTGCGTTTTTTCTCATTACGGAATGATTTCCTCTGTAATGGAAATGGTCTTCAAATAATTCTTGCACTCTCTCTCCACAGACCACTGGGGGGAGTACATTGCGGCAGTCGTGCATTTAATGCGGAGAAGGTGGCAGCGGCTGAGTGAAGGCCTGGTGAAGGAGGTCCATCTGGAGACTGTGTGGATCAGCCCGAGACCAGCAAACAGAGGCAGGGACCGACCTGATCAAACCCCCGGTCAGGCAGACAGAGTGAGCAGAACACCAGGTCAGCCTGATGAATTCCTTATCATATTTCTTTCGGTTCAATTAGGATATTTAGAGGAATTCACCTCCATGTGGAATGAGATTCTGGCGGTCGATAACCTTAGGGGGTGGACACCTTATTGCAGGCGGCATGGTGGCAGCTAAATGTCACCTCCATCATTAACACACCCGATCAAGTGCGCACACAAAGTGATTAGGAGAGCGGGATGTTTTACCATGATCTTTTGATTTCACCTTGACGCTGTTAAGCAGCAGAAACAGAAATAAATGGGTTACAAAACAGGAAAGAAAATAACAAAAAAAACAAAAATAAATCCATGTCCTATGATGTTACATGTATAATGCACATAATGCATGTTTGTTAACTTAAGACATGTCCTCCACCTAACTCAGAGCCTGATGGGGATTTTGGTTCTCCGGAGTCCAGAGTGACACTGGACTCCTTCCTCCAAGGATGTGCAGGAAAGGTGACCGTTGTTGTTGGCCTGGCTGGATCAGGAAAAACTCTGCTGACGTCTTGTCTCGGACAGCAGTGGGCACACGGTCTTGTAAGTACATACCTATTTAAATCATTTGTTATTTAGTGGGTACAGCACCTTTGTATTTGTGTTATTCGACTTGTGGAGGGTCTGAATTACATACTATAAATAACCAAAACACGTCACATTTAGTATCATTTCAGTATCCGCTCAGCTCACTTGGAACCTCGCCAGAGCAGGTACCAAAAAAAAGCACCAGGTACCAGATACTATCACTGATGGAGTCGAGCCGAAAACACCCAACAACAATCATCAACTATTTCTAAAAGTGTGACACTGACCAACAAGCCTGCGACATTCTGTGTGCGATTAATGTGATAAAATAAAAACACACGTTAAGGTCGCTGGCAGCCCTATGTTTGTTTGTGTGTATTTGGAGTATTTTATTCATCCCTTGCCTGTGTTTCTGTCCCCTCACACTCTCCTCTCATCCAGGGCCCAATCCCTTTATCCTACCTCTTTGTCCTGCTCGAGTTTCGTCAGCTCAATCTACTGTCCGGCCCTCTGTCCCTGTCTGAGCTGCTGTTCCGACACTACCTCCCTCCAAACGGGGGCGACGATGCAAAGGTAACATTAATCAGTAACATTATTAAAACAGTGTCCTCGTGAATCAGAACTTTTCTGGTGGTAAAAGCCGAACTTTGCAGGATTTTTACCCTAATTTAACAGCTTCGGAGTCATTGTGATGGTTAAATGTCTTGTTGCGAGGAAGATTGGGGCTGTCTCCACCGTCTCTGACCTGGAGTCCTCAGAATCAGGAGATCGTGCAAAGTCTCGAGTCTCGCTTCACACACACTCGCTTACCAGGTACCAGCTATGACATCAAGGCTTTTATCGAATACTGAGAATTGAAAAACACAGAAGAATGCAAAATGGACATGAGTCCACGGCTTGTGTTCGCTGGCTCCATTGGAAACAAGTGCACATGGCCAGGGGAGAGGAAGGGAGGGGGGAGTGTCAGCTGTGAGTTTTTACCACTGTGAGGATAAAGAGGTAGATGATGGATTGAGGGAGGTTTGCGGTGCTGTAAAATATATACTCCAAAACTGAAGTGGCAGCTCTGTAGAAAAAGGCAATAAAAATTACCAGAATTGCAAAGTTCTGCTTTAATGTGAAAGAAGGAGAATTTAGGAGAATTCTTTTTCTTACATTCTGCATATTCTCTGTGTTTGGACAGCGAGCTATCGTGGATTACCTCCTGTCCAATCCAGAGCAAAGCTGCTGGGTGCTCGATGGCTACGATGAGTTTCACGACAGAGTCTCCAGACAAGAAGCGCAGGGGGAACCGTTGAGCCCAGAAAACCCTCTGCCCGTCGCGGACCTCGTCTCGGGGCTCCTCAGCCGTCAGCTCCTCCCCGGATGCACCGTGCTGATCACCTGTCGCACGCGTGACGTCATGGATTTGGACGCCACGTCAGACAAAGTGGGCCAGCTGCTGGGATGGGACTGTCCCGACATCAAGGATTTTGTGGAGAACTTCTTTGGAGTGAAAGGTAAAAACCTACATAAAGTTGTAATAAATTTGATAAAATGAATCATGATCAGGCAGGAAGAGGTTAAACTAGTGAAAACACCATCTTACTTGGGTTTCTCTGCACTGAAGTCATTTCTATCTTCTCTCCAAAGGTGACTCAGCAAATAAAGGCCTTGGTCAAAAGGCAGCAGACCTCCTTCTTTCCAACCAACACCTCCTGGCCATGTCTTACCTCCCAGCCCTCTGCAACATCTGCTGCATATGTCTGAAACATCTTCTGCAGGAAGATAACGAACAATCTAGAGAAGAAGAAGAAGAGAGGGGAAGAGAGACAAGAAGAAAACCCCCTGAAAAGGGACCAAAAGCAGGAGGAGGAGTGCCGGCTGCAGGGGGAAGAAGAAGAAGAGGAAAGAATGAAGAGGACATGGATTGGACGAATAGCAGAGCTCAGCCGTCACACACCCAGATTCCCTCCACTCTCACTCAGGTCTACTTCACTGTTCTTGATGCATTTCTCAGCCGTGACCATGAAAAACAAGGAATACATGACAAAGCAAAGGCCACAAAACATCCACTGAGGTAACAACAAAGACTATTGTTTCACATTTACCACCACAAACAAATGGATTAAACGGATGCTTTACTAAGATAAGATAGGATTATCACAAGTAGTAAAAAAAGGGAAGGTAATAAACAGTAAGCAAGCATCGAAATCACCATAAAGTGTAGGAAATACTGAGAAATATAAAATATAATACACATTTTTATACAACATTACAATCAAAATATACAGTTTGTCACTTTCGTGTGATCTTTTATTAGTTTTGTTCAAATAATTTATTACATTACAGTAATAATTTAATGACTGCCACAAGACATAAAACTCACAAGATAAAATATACTGTTTTTTCTCCTGGGAATGGATTGTATATAACTATTTATAACTATAAAGTTAGAAGTATAACTAGTGTAACTATTACATTGAATGTATTCTTGCTTTTGCTGATGTAAAATGTCCTTTTATTGTATGCCAATGTCTATCCAAACTGATATTTATCAACACATTTGAATTTAACCTCCTGCTCATACACTGTAAAAAAACAAAACACAAAAAAGGGTTATGTTTTGACTAAAATGCAAATGCATTTGTTTTCTGTTTTCTTCCTTGTGCAGCTCTGTGTGTAAGCAGACCACTCTGAGTCGCTATCAATCAGAGATATGTGAGCTCGCTGAACTGGCTTGGAGAGGTTTAGAGGAAAGCAAGATCCTCTTCTTGAAGGAGAATATTCCTGACAATGTTTTGGAGTTTTCAATCAGGACTGGGCTTCTCTCACAGGTCACATAATCCACATACTGTAACACTGTCACAAATCTAAACAGCCAAAGTTTTCTTTACAATGAGCTCATGTCAGTCATGATAAATAAAGTGTATCTGTCTTTGAAGGTGGAGCTCAGGCTGGACGACGGTTTCCCTGCCAAAGCCTATTGTTTCATTCATCTGACCATACAGGAGTTTCTGGCTGCGGTCAGAATCATGAGCAGTGATGATGTCACTGACTCACAGCTCAAGAAAAGGTAAAGAAGGAGGGCCAAATGTTCCACTATAACAACTACTAATACTACTACTACTAATAATAATATTAATTTGCAAAAAAGGGAGATGATGACAAATCAAAAAGAACATTTAAAATGTGTGTGTATATATATACATGTACATATACATATTTTTATACATATATACAGTATATACGTATATATATATACACACACACATTTTAACATTTTTTAACATTGTAATTTTTATATATCACTTTATTCATCCATCCATTTTCTAATATGATATATCTGATATAGGGCAACCCTTCACTCTTACTCTCATACCTACAGTCAATTTAGAGTGACCAAGTTACCTTATCCCCATATTGCATATTGCATGTTTTTGGACTGTGGGAGGAGCCGGAGAAAACGCATGCACACACGGAACAGAACATGCAAAAAGACCCTTGTTCCAACCGGGGCCCAAACCCAGGTCTTCTTTATATTTGTTACTGAATTTAAAGCTGTGTCACCTAACTTATCTTTTCTAAATACCTAGATTGCTTAGAAAGACAGGTTAAAATACTAATACTAATACTAATATTTTAGGTTAGGTGAACTGATTGCTACTCTGTGCACTGCAACTAAAAATAGAGCCTGGTTAACTTAAGCTTGGAAGAACTCGCCAACAAGAAGAACTTAAACAATTTATAAAAACGAATGAAAAATTATTATTATTATTATTACAAACTAACTTTTAATGCAAAACAATGTATATGACGTTTTTTACTGATGTACAGACAGAACATTTGTTAAAAGCTCTAGACAAATAAAAACACTTTGCGTCACATTGATGTAAAGCATCTTTCAAAATTTGTTAAAAGAGGTATGTAAATAAAATGTACTTAATGTAATGATTATATATTTTTAATTGCTTTAGTTAACATGGAACATGCACATTAATAAACTTTAACTCTAATAAATGTGTGGTTTGAACACATCATATCTATTCACACATGTATGATTATAAATTTTAATCTATTATTTTCTATTTAAAAGTGTAATATATTATATATATATATAGGTATAAAACATTTAAGGGCAAGTGAACCTGTCCCTGTTCTGTAGTCTGTCAGTAAAAATAGACTCATGTCACTTTAGTTTGAAAAACAAGTCACAACAACGCAAGAGAATCATCATCGACTTCCAACCTGATTTTAAACATAAACAATGCACAGAGTGGACGTCTAAAATACTTCATCTTTAAACATGCAGGGTTTATTTTTTGATATTATTATACTTATTTGTGTGCTGTAGGACTTGACCAAATAAAGTCACACCGTATATTCCAGGAATAACTTGGCAGTGGAAGCTAAATGAGTTGTAAGTGGATCCGAGTCTATGGGACATGCGTGTGACCTGACGCCCTAAAAGGAGACACACACACACATACAGCAGTAGGGGTGTGGGAGTGTGTGAAAGTGACACTCAGCTGTGACGCAGCTGAAGGTTTTTTCCTGTCACGCACAGCTGAAGACTTCAGTATAAATACCAGTCTGTCTGAGGAGCGAGAGAAGATGCTGCAGCTTCTCCTCCTGACGAACGCCGCAGTGTTCAAATCCTAACATGCAACATAGATGGATAGATAGATAGATAGATAGATAGATAGACAGATAGATAGATAGATAGATAGATAGATAGAATGATAGATAGATATATAGATAGATAGATGGAAGTAACTTCAGGTTTCTGTTCACAATGCCTTCCTTTAAAACCAGTATGAGTTCTTTGGACTCTGGGATGTATCTACTGCACAATCAGACTTTGCTTTCATTCATATGCACCATCTTCCTCAATTTACTTTGACCTTTTTTTATGATTGAGAAGAGTCACAACTTAAGTGCAAAAGTAAAAAAAAAACAAAGTCACAGTTTGCATTATTCACTTTGGCTTTTGAGAGTTTTCATACTAAAGTCCCAATAAATCTTAACGGTGTTCATATCTCTGACAAACTACCACAGAAATGGTGAGAGAGAAACAGAAAGAAAGAAAAAAGAAGTCTACACTGAAAGAGAAATGCTATCAAAGGAGTTCACTACATCCTGTAGAGACTAGATGAAACTTGTATCTTTGATGATAGAAAAAAGGGAAAGATAAACATATCACGAAAACAGCACCACAATAAGGAAGGAGGTCACTATGACATATCTCTGACAACTAAGATAAGACTTTCTGCATGTCTTGTCCTGTTTTCCTTTTGCCACTACACAATTTTGTTTTATTTGTACACTCGCTTTGGCAACACAAACGTATGTTTCCCATGCCTCTGTGGTCCTTTGAATTTGAATTTATAATTTAGATCGGTAAATAGGCAGTGAGAGAAAAATAATAAATAATGGTTTTAGTTTAGTTTTAGTTTATTTTGAACATAAAGAAGAACATTAATGTTCATTTCACAAGCAGACATACAAACCAAATCATCCACATTCATTAGCTTCTTCTCAGGAGGAGTGAAAAGAAGTATAAAACTGATTTAATCTCTCCCCTTCTCCTTGAAGTTGTCTGTCCTAAAGTTTGGTGTATTATTTGTGGGAGTTACACATACAAAAAAAACACAAAATGCAGACTCCTTTTACAATATCCACCAAAATAAAAATAAATGTCTGTGTCACTACTGTCACTGTTTTGATTCTGTAAGTAAAAAACAATAAAATAGGCATATTATTCCAGTTATCCTAATATCACTGGGAAGTCACTGTGTGTTCCATTGTCAAATATTGACATTGTTCTTTCTTTCTTTTTTCTCTTTTCTTCTCAGATTCAGTCTGAAAACCCGTTGGATGACCAAGTCAGACCATCGGACTGTCTTCACGGACTCTCTGCACCTTTATGTGTGTGGTCTGGCTTCAGAACAGTGCACTCCAGCCTTGGTCCAGTTTGCCCGGGCCTCTGGTCGAGCAGGACTCCAGAGTTGGGTGCAAAAACGACAAGCCCTCGTTCTGAAACTGCTGAAATCCCTGTGCCACAACAACCTGACTGGACCAAAGGTGGAATGAACAGATGTGACACTTTCTTTCCTCTTTTCTGTCTCTTTCCTTACTCATCCTCCTCTTCCTCCCCACATTTCCCCAGATACTGGAGCTTTGCCACTGTGTTCAGGAGAGTCAGGACCAGCAACTGGCCAAAGAGACTGTTGGTGCAAGATCCGCTCTGGAGCTGCGCAACATCCGGCTGTTGCCCAAAGACATTGATGCTGTGGCATTTGTAGTCAACTCTGTTGGGGATAATGGCATTGGGTTGGATTTCAGAGCGTGCTCGATGGAGCTGGAGTGTCTAGATGTTCTGCAGAGGTGTCGCTACATTCACCACCTCAGGTAGGTTGACGCACAAACACAAACATGTGAGGGTGGTGCAGGACATGTATGGAGTGATGGATGGGACAGTGAGACAGGTGCTACAGTGAAGATGCAAGGAGTAGAGGTAGAGAAGCTGGATGAGCTGCTCATGCACTTTCTTCTTCTTCTTCCTCCTCTTTCTCTTTCGGTTTTTCCTTTAAGGACCTCTTTCTCTTTATTAATAACTGTAAAAAAAGAAAAACAATTAAATCAGTGGTTATGTTCTTATATATCCTCCTTATCCCCCACCCCCCTCCCCTCAGGTTAAGACACGTCAGTAACATTACCCGGTCTGCATATTTCCATCTAACCTCCGCACCTTCCCTTACCTCCCATATTTCAGGCCGTGGAAACACGTCATAAAAGACTCAAAATAGCTTCACTATTCCGTTCTCTGTTAACTGTGTCGTCCTGTTGTCTGTTGTTTTATTGTTTTGTCTCTGTAAAGTGTCCTTGAGTGTAATTATTACAACATATTTTACCTAACAGACTCGCACTGCTTAATCTTCAGTGAGAGATTTTAGGTGGCTGGTGGTATCCAAACATTAATGCCTGATTCATTATTTTACGTTTTATTTAACATTATTTGTGTGTCTTTAGCTTCCGGAGCCGCAAGTACGATGACAAGTTTGCTGAGAAGTTGTCCTCCATTTTGTCCGACTTCCCTCTCCTGAGAAAACTAGAGTAAGATTAAACTTCTTAAACTTTATTTTTTTTACCTTTAGCTTAACTGTAGAAATCAGCATTTACATACAGTATAGTATATACAATTATTTAACCTTTTAAAATGGAATATAATTCAATATTTCTCCATCATCATCATGTACAGTACATGATCATGTAGTAGGAATGTTGAATTGCTAAACTTGTGCATTCTGCCATTCTGTTGAGTAAATAATGTTCCTATTTATAGATGAGACGTGCTGGAAGTGAACACATTGTACAATATTCAACATTTGACCTGATGTGTCCGAACTGAACGCTCCTTTATCGCACTGTATTGTTTCCAGTACGTGTTTCAGAACCTCTGTAATTGATTGAAGTCCTGAGATCCCCTCTGAAAAGAAGTCTTTTAATCATTTATTACTGGTAATTGACAGATTTTCCCATGTCTTGTGTAGGTTTTGCGGTGCCAGTCTGACGGCCACGGGAGCAGCGAGTTTGGCCTCTGCTCTGGAGAAGTGTCTGCACCTCACTGACGTCAAGTATTGATCTCCAAACATTAATCTCATGCCACGTGTAAACATGTGCTCAGATGATGCAGGTCTGAGATTGTTTTGTGTTTTGTTTATTTTTAAAGTCTAAGTGACAACAGCCTGAAAGATGATGGGATCAAACTCATTGCCGATGTCGTCACCAAACTGCCCAGACTAGAGTCTGTAATGTGAGTTTATTCCAACGCTGCAACAATGAAACCATTAATCCATAAAAAATTCATATCTTAATTCAACTATTTTTGATAATCTCTGATTTTTCAGCTTCTTAAAAGTGAATATTTTCTGCTTTTCTTTTCAAAGAAATGTTTAAAAATGTAGACATTTACTATTATTATATTTCATATATTTTTATTATTCCCCTCCCTCTAACACTGATGTTGAAGATGTCATTGATGATTATTATTAAGGCCCAAGTCACAAATGGCAGGGGCCGAAATGGCTCCTGCATGTAACCTATTGTTATCCTTCAGATTATTATTATATGCGTGGATTTGCGGTTACTTTTGAGGGGGTTAAGAGGCATAAAAACTCTGCATGGAGGTCAGGTCTGTAAAAATGCGATATTGACTTAGTTCCCGGACTCCTGCATTGCTCAAGGGCTCTATAGCGCCCCCTAAGGTGACCCGAAATTTTGTGGGAAGATGTCATAGACCAAGTCAAACAAAAACGTCGACCGTAACCATGGCCTCAACTCAACAGAATTTAATGTTGCCGTCCATTTTGAAGATTTGCACCCTACGTAAATGAAACTGGCCCGATCATTTTATTATGATGCTGCGTAATCTCAAAATATTGCTGCTTCTAAGTTTGAATCTTTTGTGTTTGTGTCACAGGTTTAGTCGGAACAACAGCTCCCTGCAGGCAGTGGACTATCTCATCGGGAAAATGTCTTCACATGTGAACATCCAGAGTGTCCATGCAGAGTAGGATTTCTCACACACACACACACACACACACACACATGGTGCTGTTGCAGAATCTCGATGACGTTTCATGAATTGTTGTCCCGTTGCAGTGGAATGAAAGAGTTTACAATAACTTTCCACCAAAGCTCAGATATGGAGTGGTGAGTTGAGTTTTTATGGTTTGATAAAATGAATAAAACCATTAAAACACACTGTAATGTTGCCCTCACTTATACTAACACTTCCTTCTTCTTGTCACACATTCACATGTGCAGCCATAAGAAGAAAACTCAACCAACTGTCAGGTAAAAACAACAATAACACTCTTTGTTATCACATGTTATTGACCTAACAAAACATAAATCAGCTTCCTGGGAGAACTTTGCTCCGTCTCTGAAGGTAAATTACGGGTTGTGAGCAAAGTTCCACATTCTCTGATTTTATTTGGGTTTTTGGAAAGAATTGAACTTGCCCCCGAACCTGTAATTATACTTATTCATCCCTTTTTTTAATCTTGATTTAATCTCAATTTCTCTCCAGTTTAGTGAACCAGAAATGGACAAAGCCTGAGATACAAAAAGTTGGGAAATCATTGGCTCGTTGCCCCGCCCTCTCCGTCCTGGAGTGAGTAACCGTACCCATAATATCATAAAACCATCTACTTTAATCAAATACAATAAAGAATAAATGAATGTTGAAGCTGTACTGTGTAACTTTTAAACATGTCCATTACATCGATGTTACAAACCATGTTTTTGCACTGCAGTTACTTCATTTGCTCACTTTTGGGGCAGTAAATTATATTAAATTTGATTTGATTTGATTTGATGAAAGGTCTTGACAGTTTTGCTTGACAGAAACTGTTGTTATATAACATATAATTACACATTACTACAGCTTTAACTTACACTTTTACGTGTAAATACCACTCACTAAATGGTATGTGTGTGTGTGTGTTTGTAGTTTGTCTGGAGATCAGTGGGATGAAGACATTCTGGAGACGCTCACTCAACTTCTACCAAAGGTCAACGTCACCAACAAGATCCTGTAAGACTTGATTCATGCATCATCACTAAGTACCATACAGTGACCAGTATAGGGTCAAGTATAGGTAATAATGTGAGTTGAAGCTAAATGTGTATGTAGTTGATTATATTGTACATAATTACACTTACATTTTCCATGTGTAAATATTGGCAAAAACAAACAAAACAAACCTGCTCAACGTCCGTATTAAATAAATAAACTGCAGTTTGTTTGATGACGGTGTGTTGTTGTTCTTTTTCTTTTCTTCTAGACTCAATGGCAGCTGCTCGTCAGTGGAGGACCTGGTTGTTCTGACCGCTCTGCTGTCTCACTGTCCCGCCGTGGTGGAGCTTCATATCCGGTACGACGCAGCATTACATGAAGGCTATGAATCTGTACGTGGAAGATTCCTCTTTGGTTTGAAGCCGTGGCTCATACATTCATAACTGTCTGTTTATGTCTATGTTTATGTTGAAGACTGCAGTCTGATCCAGATCCTGTTCAGGTGTCTGTTGTGTATCCTGGAGGCAGCAAAAAGCCGGCAAACACTAAAGCACTCTGGTATGTTTTCAGTTGTCAACTTTGTCCTTTTTTCACAAATTGTTTGTTTTATTTACTGTATTTACTTACTTTCCCAACCTCTTTAATCATCTGGATTAGGGTAGAGTTTAGGGCTGAAACGATCAATCGATTATTAGTCGATTACTAAATGAATCGTCAACTATTTTGATAATTGATTCATCGGTTTGTGTGTTTTCTAAAGAATTCAAACAAGTTTCTGTGATTTTTCAGCTTCTTTAATGTGAATATTTTCTTGTTTCTTTGCTCCATATAACAAAAGAATCATTAAAACAGAATAATTTTGGTTTGTTGACAAAACAAGACATTTGAGAACATCGTCATTGTCAGCATTTTCTGACATTTCCTGGACCAAACGATTAAAATAATCGACACATTCTTACAGCGCTTTTCATTTGCATTAACATATTATTTTATCGTGGTCAGATGTCAGTGCCACAGATGTTGTTATCGTCACTGATGATGGTTCTACTGTTGTCTCTCTCTCTCTGTCTCTCAGTCTCAGCTTCTGTGGGCTGCTGCACAACGATCTGGAGCCAGTGTGGAGGAGTTTGAGGACCTCGTGTGATCTCACTGTGCTGGAGTAAGACACTCTGCTGTCAACACTTTATCTCTCTGTCTCTTTCGCTTCTGCTCCCGACAGTAATTCTACATTCTTCACTTCATCAGTTTGTCCAGTAACAGTTTAGGAAACAAGGGTCTGAAGAAAGTGCTGGATGTCCTTCCTCGTCTGAGCAACATCCAGGAAATCAAGTAAGAGGAGAATTTTAAATAAAACCAAATGTGTGTTTGGTAAATTCAAATGAAGGGTAATTAATTACCCTTACTTAATCAATTAGCAACTCAGTTACCAGTTTGAGTTTATTTATAAGTAAATAAATCAAGGTCTCTGATTTTCCAGCGACTTAAATGTGCATATCTTCAGGTTTCATTAAAAGTGAATAATTTAGAGTTTTGAGAAACAGAGATTAACATCTTTTTGACATTTTATGGACCAAACAACTAAGGAATCAATCGAGTAAAATAATCATGAGATTATAATTTGTGTGTTTGTATTTGTTTGTCAGTGTCAGCAACAATGGCATCAGCATGGAGGGAGTAGCAACGCTGGCGTCTGCTCTGAGCTCCTCTAACAACTTCACCGAGATTAACATCAGGTACTGAGATTTCTCTGTGTGTGTGTGTGTGTGCACATGTCACCATGGCAACGAGCCCTTTAGAGCTGCTGTTAAACAGCTTTATATTAAACAAAAAAACAAAAAAAAAACACACATGTTCACAAAAGCATACTCATTTGCATAGAAATGAACTTATTTCAGTTGACAATGGTAACTTGATAACGTGTAAACTGGCTGACATTAACGGGCAGAATTCTACTACAACTGTGATCTGTATCTGTTGGTTTTACAGCAAGGAAGGAAGAGGTCGTGTCATCCTGAAGTTCTGCTCCGACAGACGGTAAAAGAAAAAAGGCAGCATGTACAGTTTCTTTAATGCACTTTAATTTGAATGATAATAAAACTAATTCTGTTTTTGATGCATTTTGCAGTGATGACAAACAGCAGCTGAAGATGTTCAGGTAAAGCAAGCTGATAAAGAGTTTGTAGGAAAATATTTATCAGCTATTTTGTCAGTCAATTAATTCATTTGTAAAACAACAACAAATGTGTTGGTTAAGTTTTTCAGACGTGAGATTTACTCTTGCATTTCTTTGTCTGTAAAATTAACATTTTAGTTTTTAGCTCTTTTTGTATCGTGTTAAGATGTTCATTCATTTTTTTCAATTCAATTAAATTCAATTTTATTTGTATAGCGCCGAATCACAACATTATCTCAAGACACTGTACATGGACAACATCATCGAGAGCAGAGAAACCCTACAGTTCACACAGTGAACAAGCACTAGAGGCAAAAGATGTGCAGCCATCTGCCAAGACAGGTTGGGGTGAAAGGAAAAAATGGGGGACAGAGGAGAGGTGGGGGACAGAAAGGACACGAGGGAGGTGAGGTAGAGACAGAAGAATCAGACCAGGAGCAGATATACAACAATTGTATCAAGTTATAAGTTCAGACAAGAGTCAGGTTCTGTTTTATTGCCTAAATGATTCATACATTTTAATCTCAGCTCTACACTCATTCACGTTTGTGTAGGATGAGCGACAGCAGCCTCCTGCCGTCCGACGTAAACATACTGTGCAGGAAACTGGCCAATTGTGGCTCCTCCCACTTAAAGTTAGAGTAAGTGCAGTGTTGATATTACTGTATTATTATATACCGTATGTCCAAACAGGTTGACTTTTTATTAAAATGTTGTTTCAGTTTGTCTCACAACGCATTGAAAGTGGAGACGATCAAGAGTCTCCTCCGAGTTCTACCGAAGATGGTGTCACTGCAGACGCTCAAGTAAGACACTTACTGTGTGCGTTGTTTTCATTTGAGTGTGTAATCAGTCACTTATCATATCTGCAAATCAGTCGACCCTTTAATATTTATGTACATCTATCTGCTTTAAATAACTGAAAAGGTAACTTTTCTGCCTCCAGTGTCAGCAACAGTATCGTATCATTACCCGAGGCACTGACGATGGTCGACTGTTTGACGGTCAGTCAATGCATCACATCAGTGGAGCTCAGGTACGTTTCTTTTTTTCCTCTGTGTACTTTTACTTACTTTAAGTAAGGACTATTTAGACTGAAGATGACAGCTGTGAACCCTTTGTTCCTCAGGCCTCAGGGTGAATGTTTCATCCATTTTGACAGAGCGAGAGCAGAACAAGCCAAATGCAGGTTTGTCAGCAAAAAAAACATCACATTCAGTTTTCTGTTTGTAGTTTGACTTGTTTATCTAAACTGCCTATATAATGTTGTATTAATGTGGCATACAAATGATATAAGCACAGAAATGAATGTGTAGTTTATAAACCACTTTAAAAAGGAGAGATCAACTTTAAAAAAAACAGCAGACCTTGATGTACATGATGTTTATTCTGTGATATTTGACCAAATGTCCTAATATATAATATATGTACTCTCCTCTCTTCTCTTTCCTTGCTGTGGGCACAGATTTACTCATTTTAGCCTGAACGGTGATGACATGGAGAGGCTGATAGAGGTTCTGCTGCAGGGTCCTCAACTGTCTGTCCTAGAGTATGTTCTCTCTCAAATACTCTTAAACATTAATACATTCACAGCCACTTTATTAGGTACAAAGGTTCTAGTTTGCCTATTTTATTTTTGTGTTGGTTTGTTCATGTTCCTTCTGTCTCTTGTTCTCTCCCTTTCCGCCTATTTTATTTTTATGATTCTTGTTGTTATATTATTGTCTCCGTTTCTCACCTCTCTTTGTTCCTCCTTCTCTCTTTCTTTTTCTCTCCCCCCTTTCTGCCCCCCATCTCTCCTCTCTCTCTTTTTTTCCTTTCACCCCAACCGGCCCGAGGCAGATGCTGCACATGTTTGAGTCTGGTTCTATCAGAGGTTTCTTCTTTTCTCTCCACTGATGCCTTGTTTTTGCTCATTGTGTGAACTGTTGGCCTTTGATTGGGCTTGTTAGCTTTATTTATCAATAAATATATATTATAATATATAATATAATATATATTTAAGTTTATTAGTCTTATTATAATAATTATGATGTGTTTCAAACTTGGTTGTGACCAGTGCTTATTTGTGTTACTGTAGCCTTTCTATAATGGTCTTTCTCTTTTGACCTTTTTGACCCAGAGAAACTCACTTCTCACTGGATGTTTTTTCTTTTCCAGACCGTTCTCTGTAACAACAAGAGATGAGTTGTGTGTGAAAAGCCAAATCATCAACCATGCCACGTTCAAAAGTTCATATTTACTAACTAACTGTATCCCAGCCAGCATGTGTCCATGTGGGCCACATAAGTGTTATATCTATGGGCTGATAATCTTGTTCCCAAACTGTTTTTTCCATGGTTTCCATGGCGGCCCCTCCTGTGTTCTGAGGTCCATGTTACTGAAACCACATAGGACCTGCACACTTAAAGCTCACGTATCCACGTAGCCTGGAAAGTTGTACTTAGTGGGTGTGACATGGGGTGCATGGACAAACCTGCTTGGGGTCCACATTGACAGTGGCTGGGACTGTGACTGGCTTGTAGATACTTCCATTAACAGGCAATTGAAGAGATGTGCTGTACCTAATAAAGTGGCTGTTGAGTGTACATTGAAAGCAGCGCTCTGCTACCAAACTGTAATGAGCAACTCTGTCCTCTGGCTGCCAGTTTATCCAGTAACCAGCTGACGGACGATGGAGTGAAGTGTCTCATGGATTCTTTACCAAAGCTTAAAATCACCAGCTTTGTCAGGTAAGATAGAAAAATAGTATAACAGATGTTGACTGAAGAATAATGATTCTGAACATTGTCTTCATGTGTGCAGTCTGAGCAACAGCACACTGACACAGCAGGGACTGTTGGACGTGGCAAACACACTTTGTACCTGTGATGACGTCTCTGCTGTGGAAGTCAGGTGAGTCTGTGCAAGGTAGAAGCTGCGCCGTATGCGCTAAACATTATATTCTAGTATATTATGGCAGAAAAGTGTTTATACTGCACCTCCACCTCCACCTTATTTATTATTATTGTTATTATTATTATTATTATTATTATTATTATTATTATTAATAAAAAATGGTTAATTCCTGTGTGTCTCTTTGTCCTCTGATGGCTGCTGGTAGTCTGGGAGTAGAAAGGAAGTGTCTCATCTGGTTCAGTCAACACGGAGGTTGGGAAAAATCCCTGAGGTAAGACGAGAATTGACTAAAAATCCAACCTAGGGTCTGTTTTCAATCGTTTTGGGATTGGAATCCTGGGTCAATCATCAAACGTATCATCCATGGAGTATACAGGAAGTTACCGCATGTACAGTAACAGCAGAATTTATTTTTATTTGCATTTAATGTTCAGTTCTTTTCCATCTTTTCCGTCGCTCCACCAGTGTCAGAGAGAGTGGTTTGGAACAGGAACATCTGGTCAGATTATCAGAGATCGTGTCTCACTGTCCGACTCTGACCAAACTACAGTAAGTCTTCTATTTTGAAATGTTTTCCATATGTTTTCATGTGAAAAACTCCATAAACTAAACATATACTGTTGTTTCATGACAGTGTTGATCATACTCTGCTCATAGACATAAACATAGACGTACAGTACATTTCTTTTTATTTTCAGGTTCAGGAACAATTCACTGCAGCCCGAGTGGACTGAAGACTTTGTGAAAGGGTTGAACGTTGGTGAGAGAGGATGCCATGTCAGGTGAGATGGAGACATTTAGATAGAGTCTCTGTCAAATGTGGTAAACTGGTCTTATTGTTAGAAACAATGACACTAAACAAACAATTAATCAGTTGAATTAACCAACTAACCCCAACCCACACTTTTATTTAACTAGATATTGATTACTGCAACAACTATGGTTGGTCTTGCTTCATTGTCTGGACTAAAAAAACTAAATCTTGATTAGGTAATTGATCATACACACATACAGGGCTAGGCCTGGGTAATGTTTTTCAATATTGTTTTTTGTAAACTTTTTTTTAAAAATACATCGCACATAATGGCAAAATTCATTAGTGCATTGAAGTGTGGACACAAAATGTAGATTGGAGACAATGAAAAGTGGTGGTTAATGTTTAAGTTAAGTGATTATAATATGTCATTTGTTTATTTATCAAATGGAGGAAATTGGAAAGGATATCGGCCAAAAACCCATATCAGCCCACCTCTAGTTCACCGTGTTTTAGATCTGTGTTGCTGATTAAACTGCTAATATTAAACTAAACTTTATCTCCCTCTCTCTCTCTCTCTCCCTCTCTCTCTCTCTCTCTCTCTCTCTCGCTCTCTCTCGCTCTCTCTCTCTCTCTCTCTCTCTCTCTCTCTCTCTCCCTCCTCGTCAGTATTGAGGAGAGTTGGATGAGAGGTGAAAAAGCTGTCGGTCTCGTGTGTCGCTGTCTCCAGCTCAGCAGCAACATTCACACCATCAGGTGAGACGAGCAAAAACACACAATAAGATATTTAAATTGACACTGGATTTTGTTACATTCTCCAAAATAAGGTAAACATACACTTTATGTGTCCGTAGTTATGAAGACTTTTAAATGTGTTTGTTTGTCAGGGTCCACAGCAGCACACTGCACGTGTCCCTGATGAAATCCTCAGGACTGACTTCAGTCAGGTAATAGATGTTTACTTTGCATATTTTCACTGAATCATTATAAATGTGTCCACTAAACTATAAACATGTCAAAATAAAGAGATGGAACCAGTTCACCCCTATGTTAACAGATTAGACGCATCTCGTGTGAAGTGGAACGTTACCGACCGGAAGTGCTTTACATCAGAGATACTGTAAATAAAACAAATAAAAATATAGAAAAATATAATACCTAAGAGACCTGAAAACAAACAATAAAACAATAAAAAAATACTGTAGAAAGTAGAAAACAACACAAATACACAGGTCATACAATAAAAACAGTAACAAAAAGGTCAAACCAACGTCTCATACTGGGTCAAAAGAGTAAAAATGGGTTTTCATTTATTTGTTTACATAATTACATAAAACTTACACTTGTCACTGTAATTTTAGTGTCCAGCCTGAATCTGAATACATGAATTCTTCTTCTTCTTCTTCTTATTATTATTATTATTATGTTTCTGTCCTGCTCTCCTCTCACCTTCAGCCTTGTGGACTGTGCACTCGAGGGTCGTCATCTGTCCCCTCTGACAGACATCATCCACAAGTGTCCTCTACTGACTGAGCTGGAGTGAGGACCCCTTTATTTTGTGTTTGAATGTATTCAACCTGCAGCAGTATGCAATGGATGGAAGAAACCTGACGTTTGTTTGTGATTATTCCCAGTTTTTCCCACAGCAGCCTGGGTACAGAGGGAACCCGGTCTCTCTGCTCTGTCCTGCCCTCGTTGCCAAAACTCACTTCTCTCAGGTTTGAGCTTTTTTTCGTCACACTGTGTTTGCTACACTTTTTGTCTGGATGTAAGCATGTGAGTCGTCTGCTCTTCTCTTTGTCAGTGTTGTTTCCAAACAGATGTGTTCTGTGAGTGTGGTGGAGGAACTCTCGGAGGCTCTGCTTCGGTCTGCAGCTGTTCAGCGTCTCAAGTGAGCAACACAAACACACACACACACACATTTTATTACCCGTCTAGTGCCGTCGTTCATTTGCTTCAATTCCTCCTTGTGGCCTTCATTTAGAGCATGGGTGTCAAACTCTGGCCCGCGGGCCAAATTTGGCCCGCCGTGTAATTTCATTTGGCCCTTGAGGCAATATCAAATTAACATTAGAGCTGGCCCGCCGGTATTATACAGCGGCACCGCCAACTGCAAACTTTGCAGTAAAAAGGCCTGAATGGTTGATTTATTCATTGTTATTTTATTTTCAAATTTATTAGCATGTGGAAAAAGTTAATGTTGATATTTACCTCAGAAGGCTGCAAATAGAAAAGAGGCATTCAATTTTTTATCTAAATTTTATTTAATATGCCATTGATGTTTTTTCGTTTGTTTTTTGAAAGTTGATTTTGCACTATTAAGTTATATAAGCGTTGCTTGTTCCATATTCAGTGTTAAAACAAATCAGTGTAGCAAACTTAGCAATAATTAACGTTTTATTCATGCACTTTCTCTTGCTACTTCAAGGCTTGAATGTTTGATTCATTCATTATTGTTATTTTATTTTCAAATTTATTATTAGCCTGTGGAAAAAGTTTATAAGTTTATATTTACCTCAGAAGGCTGCAAATAGAAAAGAGGCATTAAATTTTTATCCATCCATTATCTACCGCTTATCCTGTATTTAGGGTGCATTACATTTTTATTTAAATTTTATTTGATATGCCATTGGTATTTTTTAATTATTATTATTATTTGAAACTCGATTTTGCATGTCACTATAAAGTTATATAAGCCTTGCTTGTTCAATATTCAATGCAAAACTTGTTTGGGTCCCTATTAAAAGGTTAATTTGTTCAACCTTGGCCCACGGCTTTGTTCAGTTTTAAATTTTGGCCCACTCTGTATTTGAGTTTGACACCCCTGATTTAGAGTCTTAATTAAATAGCTAGTTCTCCATTTTCTTCAGAGAAATTAATAAATAAATAAATCAACCTCAGCACCCTTTAGATCACAGAAAATGAATAAATAAATGAATCAGTTGCAGCTTGAAAAATAGTAAATACGTTTATACCTAAGATTTATACACGTATCCAGTATTAATAGAGAAGAAGAAGAAGAATATTTGTTGCTTGGAAAGTCTGTGTATCCTCACGTTGTCCTTGTTTCTATATGTGTATGACTTGTGTATTTGCATTGTTCCTGTTTAACATGATGATCAATGTGTTCCTCTCAGTCTGTCAGGTCATGTGATCAGTGACACAGCGGCTCGGAATATAACCGCAGTATTTCCCCGTTTACGGGCACTCAAGTAAGTATTTAATAATATTATGTAATACAGGGCTGCAATGATTATTTGATTATAATGTGAATTAATTGTCAACTATTTTCATACTTGATTCATTGGTTTGAGTGATATTTTTTCAATTATTGAGACAGATTTTCAGATTTTTCAGCTTCTTAAATGTGAATATTTTCTGATTTCTTTGCTCCATATAACAAAGAAATCATTAAAACTGAATCATTTTGGTTTGTGGACAAAACAAAGACATTTGAGAATGTCTTCATTTCCAGGTTTCAACATTTTCTGATATTTTATGGACCAAACAAGTACTCGATTAATTGTGAAAATAATTGTTGGTTGAATGATGTCACCACCTGTCTTCTCCAGTCTCTCTCATTGTTCATGGTCGGCCGCTGAAGGACTGCAGCTGGGACGCTGTGTTCACCTGGAAGAACTTTGGTAAGACAAATATCACCGATCAATACTGTTCTACTGTATATTCCAGGTATGTGATCGGAGTGGAGCTGAAAGAGAGAAAGAAAGTAGCTTCCATTATAACCTTCTGTCTGTGTGTTGTGTGTGAACCTAAAGTCTGGACTCTGTGCATCTGGATGAAAAGAGCCGGGAGTGTCTTGCAGAAACACTGAGGAACATCCGCTCTATACGCAGTCTCAAGTAAGGCTCACAATCTTTCTTTTCAACTCTGAAACCAGCTCTACATGTACGAGATTCTCAAGGATTCTTCGGATTACTACTCTCATTACTTTAATTCACTAGATTGAATTTAATGTTTTTTGTTAAGTGGCTCAAATCCTTGTTATTTCCTCCTGTCTTTTCCACTATACAGTTAGGGCACAGCTCGGCATCCTTTTCCATTACTATAGTTCCTCGACGTGAGGGGAGTCGAGTGCCGTGACGTCGTTTTATACGTGACACACACACAAACAAGTGACAAGTGACTTGTAAAGCACTTGTTTTCAGTGTAACTGAATCACTAGAATGGGTTAATTAAAAACATGTGTTCACAGATTCGTTCAGTACTTCCTGCATCTGCGTCTCTGAACTGAAATACCACCGAATGGGTTGTGATTCGGCACTCAATCGCTAGCTTTCGGCAGTGCTGTCGCTAAACTCACCAGAGTCCTCTGTTAAATAGAAATAGAACATTTTAGACATTTCCTTTGCTAAATGTTGGGGATTAATGCAAGTTTTTGGGGATTTTAACTGTACGTTAAATGCGGCATTTTTCTTGTTCTTGTGTCGGACGTCGCGCTCGTGACATTGTCACATTTTAGTATCAGCTCAGCTCGCTTGGAACCTCGCCAGAGCAGGTACTAAAGAAGCACCAGGCACCAGGTACCAGGTATTATCACTAATGGAAAAGAAGAATGTGTCGTGGAAATGTGCCAATACCTCATGCAAACAAACTGACATGATCAAACCATGACATAGAACTCCTCACATAGTTGTAAGTAGTAAGTATTTAACTGAGCGGTGGCTCAGGCTCTCAAAGGTTATTCTAGTCCCTTTTCATTCATCATTTTAATGTTGACACACATGAAGCACCAGACTCTCGAATAATCTGCTCTATTTATGACGTGTTTTCTCACACTGCCTCTGCCGCTCACACCGCTGACATACCAGCATGTCAGCAACTCGGCATGAACCTCGACATAAATTTAATACGGTCCGATTATGTGATTAAACCAACCCCCCCCCCCCACCACCCCCCACCTCCTCCCTGTCATTCCCTGTCTGCTCATAGTGCGAAGTTGCAAAGTGTCGCTTACCGACAAACAGGACACTAAAATTGTTTATACATTGCATAAATACGTATCATGCTTGCAAGATTAAATCCTTGTCACATGCTTTTGTGATTTTTGTGAGCAGTTTAACAGAATGCCTGACCGTGTGTGTGTGTGTGTGTGTGTGTGTGATTGACAGGCTAAATAAGATCGCTGCAGTCGTGGGATCATCAGAGACAAGTGGTGCGTTGGATCTTCTCGCTTCGATGGAAGGGCTGACACGACTGGAGGAGATTGAGTGAGTTTTTTTCACTCACAGAAAATCAGATTTGTGATGGTCATGAGACCTAATATCAAAATTAATCGACCTCTTTTAAATCCATCATGGAAGAAAAAAAAACATAGTTCTTGGGGGTTGACGGTAGCTCAGTGGTGGAGTGAGTCGTCCTTCAGCTCAAAGGTTGTGGATTTGATGCTTACTTAAAAAAGTAAGCATTAATCACTGCAGGTACAAATAAAAACATCCCATACTCAGAATCAGTAGGAGTGGCCGTGACCTTTGATCAGTCGCAATCAAATACATAAACGTCATAAGCTCTCTTGCGTGGAGATTTTCTTTCTCAAGGGACTTTCTGGTTAAATAAAAGTACACTGTGAACAGAGTGAAATTAGAATATAATGTATACTACACGGCATATGATGTACAAGAGTAGACTTGACATGTAGGACATATGAATAAATGTCGTCCTGAGCGATGTTTGATGTCTGTTGGATTCAGGTTGGACGGATGGAGGATGTCAGACAGAGGTGTAGAGCAGCTGAGCAGCAGACTCCTGCCCTGCTGGACGGAGCTCAGGAAGATCAGGTAGGAAAGGTCGCTGTGGATATCCGGATATTCATTTGTTCTCTGAAAATCAAAGTGTTTCTGGTACACTTTATTAAAATATTGCTAACACTTTTAGTTAAAGTACAGTAACAGCATGGCAATACGATGGTAATAATTGTAGTTTGAAATTGGTAAGAAATAATATTGCAGCTCCATCTTATTCTCCTGGGGAATAACTCGAATAAGCGGCCGACTATGAACTCAATAATTACCATAATTATTATTATTACACATTAGTAAAACCTATTTTTACTCTATGGCTTTTGAACCGGTTTTACCTGTTTTATTGTTTTTATACTTTCTACAGTATGTTGTTTTATTTATATCTGATGTACAGCATGTTGTTTTTAAAGTGCTTTATAGATAAAGTTGGATTTGGATTGGATTTCCCATAGTTTTATTACCAAGCTATACCTTAGTAATTAGTGTAGAAATAACACGACGGTCTTAGTATCATGTTAATATTACTTCCCCGTCCCAAAATGATCACTATATTGTCACTGTCACTCACTTACATCAGGGAGGTTATGTGTTTTGGCCGCTTTAGTCTGTTTACTGTGAGCAGCATGAACAGCATAAGCTGATCCACATCTAGATTCATGAGTTGTTGACCTTGTGAGACGGAGGATTGTGCTGACGCTGTGGGAAACAGCTCTAACAGCCATGTCCCAGCTTTGTCATTACTGGTCTTAACTCAAGTCAAATTGTTTCCATAAATGATTGTCCTGGCATTTGCTTGATCCTCCCGGTGTCCGGTTAAAAGTCAAATTACACAGACTATTTTTACTGGGCTGTAGCTTCCGCCTTGACTGGGACCAGCTGTTCCCGTGAGACAGCAGGTTCAGCAGCAGAGAGACTGACAGCACCAGGAGGTTCCTGCCTGAGACACTTACAGTCGTCTTTACATGCTGTCCTGCAGCGGCGCCACCTAGTGGTAGTCTCAAAGACTGCAGTAACACGTAGTGGAATACAGTAAGAATCCCAGTTCTTCTTAGAGACCACTGCACTCTCTCTGCTGCTCTGTGGTGTCTGATTCTGCCCTTACGTTATTATTATTTATTTATCTATTATTCACTTTATTTTCACTTTTTTTATCTTACCCTTATCCACCAGTATTACTATATTTTCTTGATTTATAATGTTCCATATAGATAAAACCATTAATATGCACATAAACATACAACTGCTTGAACTGAGATAAATGTACATTGTTCCTTGTTGTAGTTTTGGTTTGGCTAAGAACTTAAAGTATATCAATGTTTTATTATTTTACTTTATTGACTAAAGCTAGATCTAAAGTATCCAACAAAGTATCATAATAGGAATATAAAGGATTGATAGAAGATAAAGTATTTACAGTATTATTTACAGTATTTCATTTGTCCGTCCACTCTCCAGGCTCGCAGAGAACCTTATTGACGACCAATCGGGAGACAGACTGCTGGAGGCTTTGATCGGCTGCAGTCATCTGCAAGAGCTCTAGTGAGGATCTTTATATATCTTGCTGCCATGTACTGTAGTATCATCTAGGTTGTGTCATATTAAAGCTGCTCTTTGTTGTCCAGTCTGGGTAGCAACCGTATTGGTGACCTCACTGCTGCCAGGATGACCCTTGTTCTTCCATTGTTGACACACATCACTGTGTTAGAGTAAGACACACACACACACACACACACACTCAAAATCATTGAATCTTATTGTCTTAGTCATAAATATCCTGAGGATTCTGTTTTTTTTACTCCTATATGTGTCTTTTTTAGTATTTCATTGAATGTTATTGGAAGTGAAGGGTCAGTGAGTCTGTCCAAAGCAATCCTGTGCATGAAGAACCTCACCAAGATTCAGTAAGACTCGTGTTATTGTCGCAGGAGTCACGACACTTATTATTTACAAACTAATTATCATTATTTGTTTCTCTGTCTTGTTCTGCACTTTTAGTTTGACCTCTGTCGGGACTCCGGAGCTTTGCCCCGTAGCTGCCAGCCTCAGACACTGTCCTCTCTTACAGGAAGTGAGGTAAGAGCCCAAATAGGGCTGTAAGCAATTTGGTTAACTGGGGTTTGATTTATTTTTTATTATTTATTTTGTTTGTTTACACCACCATGTTGGCAGGAAAAGCTTTTGCAAAAAAATGAACCTGTCAGAGTTCACTGTGCACTTTAAATCCACAAAGATCGAGCGATATATCACAAAACTTGACATATTGATCACATCTGACCCTTTTCCACCGCGCAAGCCTTGCATTTCTGCCCAAGCTCTGCAACTTTGACCAATCACTGTAGTTTTCTATATTCTTGCTTTTACAAAATAGAAATCTACTAATTAATTAAATCTAATAGTACATAGTATAGTATCTCCTCTCCGTCCCTCTCATTTTCTCCCTCTCTCCTCAGTCTGGGATGGAATAACTGTGGCGATGACGTGGTGCTGGAACTGGCCAGAGTTTTGCCCTTTTGTCTGAAAATGACCAGAATTGAGTGAGTTTGCTGAATCACATTTGTTTTCAGTTTTTATTTTATATTATTTCTATTTTTGCATTTTCATTGTTCTTCAGGATGAATGAATGAAAAAAACATATTATCACTGTATTATTATTGTGTTATTAGAACACTATTGTATTGTTATTACAAGTCATTCTCTGGATTTTCACATCAGAAACAAAGTGTGTTGCTATATATGTTATTTTGCTGAGTCACTACTACACGATATGTGTATGTGTTTGTGTGTCCTAGTCTGGAGTCCAACTGTGTGACTGTTTCTGGAGTGGAGGCCTTGCTTCGAGTCTTACAGTCGTGTCCTGCTCTTCAGATTATCAGGTAAAAAAGATTTGGCCCATAGCGGCACCTGTAAATGATGCTTTATTAAAGGGATAGTTCAAGTGTGGTTGTATGAGATACTGCTGAAATGTCTCCAACATTTACGCCTGATAACATGGCTACTGGAACAGACAAAAGAAGAAAAAACACAGATTTAAGCCACTTAACAAAAGGTTCACCCAATGATAAAAAAAATGTTAGACAGCCTTTTTCCATTGAAAACAAAAGTGTATTTCCTCGCACCAAAGTCCATAGAGAAAATCAGCAATTTTACATCACAGCACACAGGGGTTGTAAATCCACTGCTGCCTCCATCAGTAAGTTCAATTATGTTATCTTGGGATTTGGCTTTTTGAAATCTGTTTATTCCGATGTGCTAAAGTGACACAAACGCACCAAATGAGCCAGCATTAAACCATCCTCTCCTGTGTCTCCGTGAGCTAAACATGCTGAGTTTGGTGCAGGAGAGTGAGCTTTCACTTGAATATAATTTTACTTAAATCAGCTCCATATACAGTAGATAATAATGTGTTTTTGTTAGGCTCTGGAGGAACAAGGTCTCACCCAGTGAAGCCCACATGCTGAGCCTGAAAGACAAGAGACTGAATTTCTCCTCCACTGGATGCTGATGCTTTCACCGTGTGTGTGTGTGTGTGTGTGTGTGTGATGGACATTGTGGAATTTGGAGCAGCATCCTACTTGTCTGCGGAGGTGAAACCACTGCTGACAGTACTGTTTTACTTTTTGCCAAAATAAGTGTCACCCTGCAGATCGTCATTCATCATGAAGCTTGAAACGTGATGAAACGGGAAGAAGTAGGAAGAATGTGGCAGCTGCTGGTATTGAATGGAATAATTGTTGAAAAAGACCACTATGTGGTAGAATTTATGCATCTTTTAATTTCAGTATTAACTATGCATTGACTTGTCTCTAGTTTCCGTAAACTGAGAATCAACTGATTGTAACGTTACGTTGATGTTTTATTTTGTAAAAAAACATCACATCTTGCGCTTGTCAGGTCATTCACATAGAGTAAGTCACACAAATGTGACTCACAATGTGTGGCTTTATTTTATCTAATGAGTAATTAATTTAAAACGTGCAGAAGCACTTGTTGTTTTTTATCAGTAATGTACACTGAAGAGTTCCTGTGAAGACGTTTGCACTATGATGTTAGCAGATTGCACTATGATGGTGTTTACAATTATCAGAGGCCACATTCGTGAAAACACGATAATAATTCATGAAATGACAGTAAAGAAAGAGTTGAAAGGGATGCTCCTTCTACTCCTCCTCTGTCATCTGCTCTTTAACGGTCTCTGTTCCAAAATTGTGTATTTATTTTGCATAATATTATTTGACCTTTTATTTTTTTTGTTATTTATTATGAAATGGCAGTTTATAACTCTCTGGTGTTATATTGATCCTCTCATTTCTGAAATGAGTTCACCTTCTCCTTTTCCCATTCCTCTTTGTTGTTTCCATTTTATTCATTTCTATGATCCGCTCTGCAGAGGTTTCATATGAACTGGCACAAGATTTTTCTTATGTTGACGTTTGCTTTCAGGTTGAGTTTTGAGTTCTCGTGTGATGAATCACTTCTGTTTCATTTTGACTCGCAATGAAATGAAGATTAAAAAAATATTTTGGCCTTTTATTTGCAGTGTGTTTAATTTCCTGTCCGTCTCTTATGTCACAACACAGCACATGTTTCACTTGAATATGTTGGCAGAGTCCAAATGCAGCTAAAACGACCACAAGGAATGTTTGTAATGTCCTTTAACAGACTGTGTGTGTGTGTGTGTGTGTGTGTGTGTGTGTGTGTGTGTGTGTGTGTGTGGTGACAGCTGCTGATATGACAGCTGGGAACATTGCTGTCCAAATGCAGTCACTGAACTCTCATTTATTTCTATCTGGTGTCCTCTTGAGGTGAAAAGAGGCGGTGCAGCGACACATGATTTTAATCTCAGCTGTGATCAATATTTTGTTGAGTATTTAGACTATATTTAGTGGTTTCAAAATAAATTGTTCTGTAATTTTTAACTGATAGCTGTTGGGAATGTGACATATACAGGTTATATTGTGTTATTAATAATTTTCTATAATCAGAAGAAAAAAATATTTAAAGTGATAAGAAAACATAACATGAAAAGTACAATTTACAATTAATAACATGTTCACTGTGCGCAAATTAGGACACTATGTGCTCCCTTACATTGTTAATGTGTGTAACTGAGTTAATATTACCAATTCATTGACATGTTCAGTAGGTCACACTCACACACACAAAGAGAGATGGAGGGAGACTTAAGTTGATGTACCTATCTTAACCACAAGAGAGTGCCATGGGAACAACATGTCAAATAGATACTTAGATACAATAATGATAATAATACATGTATTTATGCTGCAGTTGTATGCCTAAACTAAATACACAAAGACGACAACCAATGTCACACAATTCAAAACACAATTAATGTGTAAAAAAAAAAAATCACAAATCAATAAAAAAAAAAACACAAAAGGAAATAATAGCAAATAAAATACTTTGATTTTTTAAAAACAAAACAGAACACAAATAAATACAATAATACACACAACTAGTTGTTTTTGACAAATAAACTTAAACGGAAGTGCTTTGGCAGTGACGCTTTTATTTTGCAGGTAATCTCGCAGCACGTCCGGTCTTGTTAAGCTAGTGCTGCTAACTTGACGCAGGTTGCTTCATTCATTTTACACGTTAGAAGGACGAGGGTGAGGATGTTCACGCTGTTGCTTCTTCCAGGGAAAATGGCAACGACGGTTTAATTTTTTTATGGATTTTTTTTTTTTTTAACAAAGTGTTTGTTCGAATTTTCTTAATTATTTGTTTTAACGGGAATTAACGTGTGTGTGTGTGCGCGCGCGGTAAGAAGAAAGTGTCAGCTGGTGAGAAGTTGGACGTCGTTTGACTGAGGTGAGTGTGAGACTAATGTTGTTGTTTGTTTGTGTGATAGTTACAAGCAGAAATGTAACTGTTAAAGAGACACTGACTAACTGCGTTTACTTGTCAGTCCATTAAATGACACGGTAAAATGCCGTGTAGACGTATAGAGGAAGGATGTTGGAGGTACAGCATTTTCAGACAAACACCGTATCTGCACGGTGAATTTTGACAGTAAAGAGGCAGTTTCTGTTTTTTTTTAGAGCAATTCCACGTTTAATTAAAGTTAACAACTGATTGTTGTTTATGTCTCTGCGAGTTTTGGTTGAATGTGGCAGCCAGAATATGTCATTTGACTTAATGACTGTCTGCATGATGAGTTCACTGTGTTATTAGCACCGTCCTGTCCTGCAGGGACATGTCTCAGGTGTGACTGATGCACAGCAGGGTCAGTATTTATAACATGGCATGGGAACATTTCCTGTCATTCACAATATAATTGCAATATTCAAACAACAAGAAATGCGTTTAAATCATTTATTCTTTAGAGATTAAAGGTCCAAACATCTGTCAAAACCTGATTTTTACCTGGAACCTCCATTAACGTCAAAACTCTGTAAAAAACATTGATGCTAACATTGGGGATATGTTAGCAAACAGCGTAGCAACATCACAAATAAATAGTACTATGCAGGACTGATTTACTGTGGAACAAAAACAACAAAACAGTGCTATTAATGGCAAAAGAAGCAGTGTTTGTATGGGGAGGTTGCTCCGAGTTTCTGAGTTGGAAATTCCAAGGTCCGACTACAAATGGAATGCAGCAAAAGCACGTACAAAAGTTCGGATTGAGTGCGGAAATTAGAAACCCATAACTTAATGCTAGCCCCTAAATTTTATAAGAATAACTTCTAGGGCTGAAACAGTTACTCGATTCATCCATTATTAATCGATTACTAAATTAATTGTGAACTCTTTTGATAAACAATTAATTGGTTGAAGGGTTTTTCTGGATTCTTTGCTCCATATAACAAAGAAATCATTAGAACTCCCAGTGTTTTGGTTTGTGGACAAAACAAGAACATCAGGCTAGTTTGGAAAAAAAGATCTTTTAAGTATCGCATTAAAGTTTTAAAGCTTGACAGCCAATAGTACAACGCTGACAAAAATAAGTGTGATTCATGATATTATTGTTATATTATTTGAATATAGTGGCACTTTCTCTAAACCAAATGGAGGTACAGACAAAAGGTTGAACCCACTGACATTTAAGACGACTGTAAATGAAAGCATGTTTTTAAAATGAGGACAATTATTTGGGTCAAGATAATCATGACAAGAGACATTCATAATGCCAGCCTCTTGTTGAAAACATTGATAGTAGACATTTTCTCCAGGATATTTTTCTTTACCATCTGCCCTTCATTGCATTACAGCATCGAGTACGATTTGCATAAGTAGCGTCTGTTTGTGTTAGACTCACTTACACATGATACTTATTGTCCTCTCATTGTTATGAGCACGTACTGTACAGCATTTTTTTTTTTTTAATCCGTTCACTCATCATTCAAACTGCTGTTTATTTTGCACTCAAGTGGCAGAATAAGTAAACAGGAATTCATCCAGTCACACAGCAGCTTTTTCAGCGCCTATGAATGGTTGAGTAAATGAATGAATGTATTGCACTGGTATTTTCAGCGCAGCACCACCACTACTACCAGTGTGACATCAGAGCAGCAGCAGAACGGGAGAAGCACGCTGCTTATGACACATTAGTATCTTAGCAACAGACAGCATCGTTTTCAGCGCGCGCCACTCTGAGAAGCAAACCTGCATGGACACAAGCTGCTGGTGGGTTTGTGATTCGTCCTCAATGCTTTCAGAACATGATTTACTGTGAGTTATACACTGAGAGGGGACGCCAGGCAGGTTTTGTTAGTGTTTTAAGATACATGTTTGGGGGCGGGGTTTGCTCTTTACTTCCTTTTCACCCCGGCATTGAGGTTTCATCATTTTGGAGGTTCTGCAACCAGCTTTGATCTGGGCTCTGGACATTAGGTGTGTGTCTCTCTGTGTGTCCCTCTGTAGTTGTGGGGACCAATTTTGTTTCAAAACCATGACTGTGAAATATTTTTGAGGCCTTTTTTGTCACTCCTTACAAATTCAAAGAGCTGTTTGATGGTTTTGGACTTGTTGAGGATTGAGCATTTCATTTGTAAATGTTTGAGGTACTAAAGAAATATACACCTGCTTGATTCTTAAATTTGAGAATATGTTTGCTGCTCTTGTCACAAAGTTGTAAACTGCTCACTCTCCCTACACCAAAGTCCATATAGAAGAAAAATCTGTGTTTTTAGCTCATGGTGTAACAGGTTAGTTTGTGTCAGTGAGGTAGATCTGAATTAAGTTATTTGAAAATCCAAAGTCACAAAATAACACATTTGAAGTCAACTGATAGAAGCAGCAGTGTATCAACAACAACTCTGTACTGGAGATGTAAAATCACTGATTTTGGTGCAGGAGAGTGAGCAGTTTGTAACGAGGCACAAACTTCAGTTTCCAGTAAAACATATTCTTGAGATATAGTGAATTCAGGCAGATGCAGATTTAATTCAGTGGAGAAAAATGTACATGATCTTTCAAGCAAAAACTTAAAAATGACATGGTTCCAAGTGATTTAAATGTGTGGTTTTTTTTGTCACACATAACTGTAAGTTGTTGTTTGTGCTTTGTGCTAAATAGGATTGTATGGTTTATGTCAGTAATATACACTCTCACACAATTGTTTTGGCTGCAAAAAGACATTATTTGTATTGTGCTTGTGGAGTTTACATTTTACCAGATTAAACTACCAGCACTGTTCAAAGTTTTCTTAAGTTTACAAGTGGTCAGCCAGTGTGGGATGATGCGTGGGTATGTATGAAACTTATGAAAGTGACTTCTCTGCCTTGTTTATTTCAGGGTGATTAGTTCTGACCTCAGATCATGGCCTACACTCTCGGCTCAGGCGCCGACGGCCAGACACGCAGTGTCGGACCTCAGCACTGCATCACTCGGGTGGAGATGTCCGTCACCGCAACCAACCTCCTGGACCGAGACGTAGCCTCCAAGTCGGACCCGTTCTGTGTTCTTTTCCATGAAGTGGATGGAAACTGGGTGGAGGTAAGAACGGATTTTGATAAATGGAAGATGGAGGTGGTGGAGGAAGAGAGGGGAAGGGTGAGAAGAATAATCTATAGAGTTAGCTGTAGGCATCTAGACTTGCTTGACCTCTCATCCAAGAGGCTCCATCAGTTCAGGAGGACTTGGCAGAAGGAGGACAAGAACTGCTTCTCAGAAGAAGTTTTGAATTTCTTCATTTATGAACTGAAGAAGCCTCTTCAGACAAGGTGGTGAAACGTCTTCAACTTCACTCAAGCAAGTCCAGTTGTCTTCAGCAAAATACTGAAGATGACTATGACCTGGATGACTGAAAACCTTCACAGGTGAGGTGAGAAGGAAGAGGTGTTTTGTCTTTGTGAAAGAAGTGGAAATGGAGAGAAATGGAGGATGAAAATGGCACATTATGCAAAAACAGAGAGATGATACATTCGTGTTCGGCTCATCGGCAGTCGACCCCGTTTCAGATGTTTCTCCATGCTGCATATCGGCTCCAGGGACACGGAGAGAAGATGATAAAAGGGAGACAGAAATACAGAGAGGACCGGAGAGAAGACTCTCAAGGTCACTTTCACTGTGGTGGGTCTTCAGCAGAGGAAAACATGAAAGAATTGTGTTGTTGTCTGTGTGAGTTTGCAGGCAGCATGTGTTGTGAGTCAGATTCAAACTCGCATTGTCTTGTCCATCTGGCACGAGGCCTGTGATGCTGAGCCCACTAGGATGTGGTTTGGTTATGTAGACCTATTCAAAGGGCTCTGAAGAGTGCTGCAAGTGCGTCAATATTACATTTACAGTCATTTATCTCCGTCCAAGCAAGATAATCTGCAAAGGTTTTGTGTCGTATTGGCCTTTTGTCAACACAGGGAGCCCTAAAACACTCATTTTGGGAAAAAAGGGTGGTGTAAACATTTTAAAAATTTAAAAGATCACATCGGGAAAGTTCCGTTTCCACGTGGATATGGCCTCAGTGTTCCACAACCCAAAGAACTGGGAGAACAAGGAAGAGAACCACTAGACCCAAGATTTAGAGCTTCCACAGTGACTCAATTGATTGGTAATTGACTACTTAAAAGGGGCTTTTTCTTAAGTATGTACAACATGGACCTTTTAGCATTTAAAACGGTTACTGCAATACCAATTGAAAACATTGATTAAGTTTCTTAAACACGACGACATAGACCACACTCATATCCAATAACCTATTGATACATGTTCATTCGTTAGCAACAGACAGAGGCTGAAAGTGTAAGAGACGATAAAACATTATATATGGTAAACATCCCCTCACAACCTCTTCCCTTTCAGCTGTACATCTCCACCGAAGACCTTGTTTTTGAGAGGGTTAGTGAGGTTTTGGGTAACGTGTTGCCAAACAGCTGGCAACCTGCAAATCATTCATTTCTTACAGATAACACCCTTTTAAATCATTGCTGTTGCTTGACGATCAATTTAATCGGGGAGCGTTTTACACCACTTTTTGTGCCTGACAGCGACATCAGGACCTTTAGGATCGACTGATGCATCAGATCTTTTATATCTTTTAACACTACAAAGCTGTTAAAAAAACACGCTTGTGCTGATGTGTAAGTTCAAATTATATTGAAATAAGTCCACACAGCTGAATTGATCATTGCAGCACGGCTGACATTTACATTCTGGTTCCCATTCCCAAGACATCGATGGACGGTGTACACTTGTCCGTGCTCTAGTAAAGTATTTATGGGATTTTTTAGTGTTTTTGGATCATGTCAGATTTTCCCGTTGAGTGATTTTTGACCCAGTATTGAACCTTCAGCTCATCCCATGATGAGTGATCCATGGTTTCAGCTTCTTTTAATGTGAATATATTCTGGTTTCTTTGCCCCTTTTATGACGGTAAACTGAATGTATTTGGGTTTTGGACAAAACAAGACATTTGAGGATGTGGTCATTTTGGGATTTGAACATTTTTCATCTATATTCTGACATTTTAAGCCTAAATAATCAATTAATTGAGATTGAAAAAAGATCCTTTGCAAAAAGATCATGCTCATAAGTACACTTGTGTTGTGTTTCTTGCTTTATTATAAGCAGTATACAGTACAACAACTGAATGGCCATATTGTCAGGGTTTATGGGAAGAAACGAACATGAGCTGAAGATGCTGAAGAGGAACGTGTTGAAGTTTGTGTGTGTGTGTGTGTGTGCGCGTGTGTGTGTGTAGGTTGCTGCCTCAAGGCTTCTCTTAAGCGAACAGCTGGTCAACGGGGCAAGTGTGTGAATATGTGTGTGTGTGTGTGTGTGTGTGTGTAGGCGAGTGCCTCAGGTTGTAGCTCGCTGTCGGTCAGCAGGGCATGTGGCTCTGATGTGAAATTGCCGATGGTTACTATGGCAACCGGAAGGGAAACAAAAGCTTAGTGCTCCTGGAGTGAGGCAACGACGGCGGCGGAGGCGAAATGAGGCCCGAACCGTATTTCTTGGATGTTCTCCACAGTTAGCTGTTGCTCTGCTCTCGCACTCGTCCTCGGCATTCTCACTTTCTCGGACTCCCCTCCTGTTCCCTTTGTTTCTCTTTCTCTTTCCTTCTTTCTCTGATTTCTGTCAACCCGTCTTCCCCTCTCTTTCTCTCTGTCTCCGTCGCACTTGCCGTCTGTCTTCGTCTCCATTGCGAGATAGAGGTGTGAGAAGCAGCTGAGTCCGTCGGGGAGGAAGGAGAGAGAGAGAGAGAGAGAGTGAGGGAGAGGGGTAAGGGTGTGAGAGCCAGGAGGTGTGAGAGAGTGTGATGAGAAAGGAGTGGTGGGGGGGGGAAAGACTTTGGTAAAAATTACCAAGAGAAAGGAAAAGAGCAGAAATAGCTATGAACTCAAGAGGGATTGGAGGGATCTCATGAATGAAGAAAACAAAACCATCAGAGCTACAGCTATTATTAGAGAAGCTTATAGAAATATTGATTCTCTAGATACCAGAATACTGTTTTCTCGCTCTAAACTCAGAATCCCTCAAGGCTTAGCACGTGTTAAGGACACACATACACAGTCTAAGCCTGCATAACGACAAGTGAGAACTCACATACAGAACGATATTTTACCACAAACAGCAGGGAAGCTAAAATCAGTGGGGTTTAAAATCACATCTTTACTGCAGACTTGTGAAGCTGTGACACCATTTGCTGCATCAGTATTTGTGACTGTGAACAAATGAAGTATCTGCTTTATCATTATTATTATTATTATTATAATACACTTTTAAATGGAGCATGTCAGGAAATTTGAATGTACAGATTCAAAGTGTTGAGCTGTGTTGCCCCAAACTCTAAATGAGGACGTACCCAAATGACTGATATTCAGTTAACGTCCAGGTTTCCCAATGTTGGTCCTCAGGGACCCCTGTTTTATATGTGGCCCTGCTTCAACACACCATCTAAAACAGGCAGGGCAGTGGTTTTTGAGGACTGGGATTGGGAAACACCGAGTTATCTGTCATAGAGGAGCAAAGAAAATGGAACATATTCATATTTAAGTCGCTTAAAACCCAATAATTGTTTATCAAAAATTGTTGGAATAAAGTTAGCAATTGAATTGAACAGTTGATTCCTTCATGGTGCCCAGGGAATAAATCTAATTAGATTGATGATCTCCCTCCTTCTTACATGGGTGATTTTCTTTTAAACATCTCTCTCTCTCTCTCTTTCTCTGCGTGTCTGTTTGTGGTTTAGCTGGGCCGCACTGAAACAGCGGTGAACAACTTGAATCCGGTGTTTGGGGTGAAGTTTCAGGTGGACTACCACTTTGAGGAGATCCAGAAGCTTCGATTTGCCATGTTCGACGAGGACAAGTGCGCCACGCAGCTCTACGAACACGACTTCCTGGGAGAATTCATTTGCACGCTTGGAGTGGTACGGAATTATTGTAGATAATGTAGGAACTAACTGCTGATAAATTCAACGAGAGGGAAACTAAGTCTACATCCATACTACATACTACTGGGCTGGAAATAGGGATTCATTTACCCACTTACACTTCCTGACTGGCTCTTACTAACCATGCCCCGACTATCAGATGTGAACCAAATCCACCTTTAAAACAACTGCAAAGGAAAATCAAGTTTTCATCTGAAAACGCCTTTTTTTTCTTTTTTTACGCCTGTGTGTTTCAAATTAAAATGGGTTAAATCTAAGATATTTTTTTAATTGTCCACTAGATCGTGTCCAATAAAAAACTCCACAGACCGTTGATCTTAGCCAACGGGAAGCCAGCTGGCAAAGGATCCATCATGGTAAGTACAGGTGCTTTACTTTGTGTCCTGATTTTCTCTCTGCACCCTGTCATCTGTGGTTGCCGTTGTAATCCACATGGATTATGTTTAATGGCATGGTTGCAGTATTTTATGGTGGTGATGATGATGATGACAGTGGAGTGAGGTTGTTGCCACGTCTGTTGCTGTGTATTTTTGTTTGCAGCTATTTTATGGCGCTATCTGTGTTACTGTAGATAACAACTCAGGAGCTGTCTGACAACAGAATCATCACGTTGACACTGAGTGGACGTAAACTGGACAAAAAGGTGAGCAGCTCACCCCATCCCCCCTGATCTGCACCCTTGATCAGCTTGTTATGGAATATGAGTGCTCATCTTGTTTCCTCTTCTGCGCAGGACTTCTTTGGGAAGTCAGACCCCTACTTGGAGTTTCATAAACAGGGAGAAGATGGTAAATGGATGCTGGTGCACAGGACAGAGGTGAGTCACGGGTGGGGGATTAACGGCACCTTCATTTATCACTGTCGCAAGCTTGTCTTTTTTTAGTGAAGGCATGTATTACACAGGGTCATGCAGTGTAAGTGTAAGAACAGAAGGCAATTACAGATGCTGAGGTAATTCTGCAGCTGCACCACATATCTGTTTCTGAGTGACTTAATAATAACTTGCTTGTTTCTGTGTCTGTGACTCCAGGTCATAAAGAACACTTTAGACCCAGCGTGGAAATCTTTTACTGTGCCTCTCATTTCTCTCTGCAACGGAGATGTGGACAGAAACATCAAGGTAAGTCATTAGGAAAGAAGCAAAAGCGGCTCCGACTAAAAGAAAATACACTTGATCCTGATTTTACATGGTTCCCACAGGTCCTTGAAATCCTTGAAAATTGCCCTAAATAGACATGGGTCGTTAAAAGCGCTTGAATTTTGTGCAAGAAAGAAGTTAATTTGATATTTAGGTAAATGTCAGGTAAACGCCACTACTGTTTCATACCCTGCATTACTTGATGTATGTAGAACACAGCAGTGTTGTGGACACTGTCCACTGTCTCTCTCTGTCCTTGACGTGAGATTCCATGCAGAGCAGCAAGCGAGTAACGTTAAGCAAGAGAGAGCAAATGACGATGTGATGTCTGAGAAAATCCAAGATCTCAAAGAAAATGACAAAGACTGATTTTGACCAAGATCCCAAGGACAATCACTTCAGAGCGTGCTGCAAATCAATAAAAGTGGACGCCATCATGGGTGAAGCAGCTCTTACAAGTTGCCCTCCCATCTTGGGCTGTGTCAACACATTTGGTCCTTGAATTTTAAGGGGATTATTGAAAAGTCCTTGAATTTGATGACATCCAAGGTGTGGGGACCCTGTTTTTATTTTAAAGCAATTATATGCTTGGTTACTGTCGATAAACCTTCCTAAATTATACACACTGCACCTTTTATCATGTTCCATTATCCAGTTCTGGTTTATGACCACGAACATGTACAAATGTTGTGTTCAAATAAGTCAAGTTTTCTCCAATATATCTACTTCAAATCATCACTTTTTAACCCGTGACAATATGGAGGTGGTTGTTAAATCACCAAAAATATAATGCCATACTGCGATGTGCTCTAAATAACGACAGGTCCTATGTTATGACTACGACAACGACGGAGGCCACGACTTCATCGGAGAGTTTCAAACCACAGTTACCAAGATGAGTGAAGCCCAGAACTCAGTGGAGGTAAGACACGGTTTTGGTTTCAGCTGAAAAAAAATCACCATGGTCCCAATATGAACACAACTGGTTTGTTGAGTTGTTGAGATTGTTGTGCCAAGGAAAAATCCCTCACATGAATTCACCCCCCACGATCCTGACCTGTTGAAACGCGTTTACTACAAACTCTGACCTAACCTTCCAAGTGTTGCAGGAGAAATCAACGTTTGTACAGTTCCAGTTTTTGGTGAGCCTGTCTGTAGTAGACTATGAGAACGAATTGTGATTCAAGTCTATGTGGTCCTTGCAACTCCTACGTGTGAAGACTTGGTCTTAGTGTTGGAGTTGTGTTGGGCGTTGTCATGGTAAAGGTTAAGGTAAGGGACTAGGAAATGTATTATATCTGATTGATGCACAGTGCTTAACACATTTGGTAATTATCATCATGTAAAAATCATTATGTACAGTTGAAGCTCTTTAACTGAAATTATATTTTTAATGCTAGAATATAATGCTTATTGTTATCCATGATTTTTCAAATTTACAATATTACAAAAAAACAGGAGAAATAGAAAAGCACATTATTATTTTATGTCAAATTACATGTTATTTATGTGCATTCCTGAACAGAAACATTCATTTTAGTGATTGATTAATTTCGCCGGCTCACAAATTTGAGGAATAAAAAGGTGAAAAAAAAATAATAATAACATTTTTAGTTTTCAAAAATTTGTTTTCTCATTTTTGGTCTAACACGTGTGTGTGTGTGTGTGTGTAGCACTGTATATGTATGGGTTTCCTCACTACGAATGCTGTACAAGAACGTGTGTGTGTGAGAGAGACGGAGAGCGTTAACACGTGCATCTGTGCATGTGTTCATCTGTGAAACTGCATGTGTTCATGTGCCAAAGCAGCCCTCATGACTTCTCCTACAGAGTCTCCTCGTTTGTGGTAATGATGTTCGGGGGGGTTACACAAAATAACAAGCACGAGGAGAGAAAGATGGAGAAAAGAAGAAGATAGAACGACAGAGGCAGGATGGAGAGAAGGGGGGGATGGAGGCTGAGAGACAGTGTGTGTGTGTGTGTGTGTGTGTAAGGAAGGATGAGAAAATGAGAGGTGCTTTTGAGATGTAAAACAGCCATTAGCTGAGCCTCGGGAACACGACAAGGCATTTAGAGTTACCTGTCATATGAATCACCATCTGACTAAATCTCCATGCGAGACCGTGTCTGTTGTGATCAAACACAGTGCTATCGAAAAAGTGTAGATTTTATGAGATAAAGATTCCAGTGCCTTCATTTGTCTTTCATCCTCGGATTAATTCAGTTTAATTCAAGTATAATTAATTGTTTGGTTTTTGACACAATTACCTCGTGTCAGTGTTGAAGTAAATGTATGCATCGTGTGGAAAACATGCAAATCTAAGTCACGTCTCTCTCTCTCTGTCATCTCTTCATTTCCCAGCTTCAGTTTCCAGCTCTGCTGTCATCTCTGTTATTTCCCCCCCCCACACACATCTCCCTTCTTTTCTGATACTGATACTCCTCGTCTTTCTCTTCTTCTCCTGTGACTCTCTGTTCTCTCCTCAGGTGGAGTTTGACTGCATCAACCCCAAGAAGCAGAAGAAGAAGAAGAATTATAAAAACTCTGGCTTCATCATTGTCAAGTCATGTAAGGTGAGGATGGATTTACTCACTGAGACGTTGACACACTCTACAGTATATCCTGTAACTTTGGACGCTTTTATGCTTTTCATGTGTTTGTTTCCACTCTTAAGACAAAGAACTGACTTCAGGATAAATAAAAACTGAAATGACATTTATAAAAAGCATTCAGAAATCTTGTTTTAATCATGAAAAAAGCTTCAAACCGATTAAACGATGATCAAAATAGTTGACGATTCATTTAGTAATCGAGTAATTGTTTCAGCTCTATTAAAAACACATTTAGTCAATCTCTGTTGGCCTACATTAATCCCATTTCATTGAACCATACCAAGTTAATTAGAGCGGCAACTAACGATTATTTTCATTATCGAGCAAACCTGGAAATGATGTTCTCAAGTATTTAGTTTTAATGATTTAATGATTATATGAAGCAGAGAAACCAGAACATGAAGCTGAAAAGTCAGAGTAGAATGTTTTGTTTTAATTATTTAAAAATAATAATCCCTTGTTATTTTTGTCTAAAACATTGTGTTGATTACTGAATCAAAGCAACACTGGACTTGTGTTTATAGGTACTTCTTAACCAACTCATTTACTTCCCTTCAGCTGCTGAGAAACAGCTGCTTATGGAGGTTGATTTAAACCATGAGAAGTAAACATACACCAGAATCTTTTTTCTTTTTTTTTAAATGTGTGTGAGGATAAAAACTGCACAGATGGGGAGTTATTGCTCATTGAGTTCAGAACTGTAGAGCTGCTTCCAGCCGGGAACTGCAGTCTACATATTTTCTTTTTTTTAATATTCAATTTTCATCTGCGTGACAAAGCAGTTGTCCAAAAATCTTGCTTTTTCCTTCTCGGCTCTTTGTGAAAATTCCCCAAAATGAAATAATCAGAGTGAGCTAATGTGAGGCTACAGCCTGAGAATCTCACGTCGAGGCTCATTATCACATCTGACCAAGACAAAGCTCCTGCTGGGTTCTTCATATGTAACTTTTTGCCGGAGGTGCTGTCGCTGTTGCTTTGATGAATGATGATGTTTGATGGCTTTCCAGTCTTTTTAAAGTCCAGTGTGTAATATTCAGGAGGGTTAATCAGGAGAATTTGAATATACTATATATATATATATATATATATATACATATATAGATATAAATAAATATGGTTTGTGTTTTATAGCCTGTAAAATAAGCATTTTATAGGGCCTCGATTTATGGGGGCTGCTGTCTTGGCCAGAAGGCCAAGAACAGAAGTCCTCTGTTTACAACAACATTTAGATGTTACAAATTCTTACACACTAGACCTTTTAATGGGCTTTTTTAAATTGCTTTATATATTTTAGTATTAAAAAAAAACAAAAAAAAAAACGGGAAGATAATACATTCCGTAAACCTTCATGCTTGTCCTTTTGTCACCTCATAATCCACTCAGTGCAGCATTTGATTTTGATCAGCTGACACACTTATAATTGTGTCTTTATAACTTCTAAATAAGTGGAACAGTGTGACGCACAGAAGACGTATAAAGCTGCGATATTGAGTCAGTATAGCTGTGCGTGCTGTCCTGTTCACCAAAACCTAGTCCTGAGGAGGCAAAACCTGATTTCTGAGGAACTGGCTAAGTTTAGGGTGAATATTTTTAATAATAATAATTGTGGTTAGGTTAAGGTTAGAGTTAGTCGTTAACTGGTTATAGTTAAGGTTAGGGATAACACTTTGTTTGGCTGTTCACATGAATGGAAATCAATACAGTGTCCTGAGAAGATTAGCTGTGTAAACCTGCGTGTGTGTGTTTGTGTAATGACAAGCTTTCATAATTGATTCTAGTCCTTCTCCCCTTTTCCCCCCTGATGCAGGACATAACACATTTATTTACACACACACACACACAGCACAAAATGCACAAAACGCTAATACAGTAATTATATTTGTTGGCTGCCGGCAGGGATTAGACTAATGACAGTAAAGAAGTGTGGTAAATATTCATTGTAATTGGAGTGGAGATTGTGTTCAAACAAGATAATAAGTTGTAATGTAATACTTGATTTTAAAATAGATTTGTAATGTTTTTTATTATTGTTTAGTTTGTTTAAATCTGGGCTGTTAAAATCAATTAATCAGATAGAAAGTTTTTTTTTTGTTATTATGTTAATAATATCAAATAAAAAAACGCTTTTTATTACGTTTTTTGTGGCTCATCCTCCTCGTTTTCCTAACTTTACCCCACTGACTCTCTCGTCCTCCAGATTACAAGAGACTACACCTTTCTGGATTACATACTGGGAGGATGCCAGCTCATGTTTACTGTGAGTATTAAATTAGCATTCCCGTGGGTTTTTTTTTTTTTTTTTTTCCTGCCGCCACTGAAGTGACATGGTAATGAGTCACATGCTGCAGCATCACTTGCTCTTGAAAATTGAAGGGGGAACATTTTCGTTCTCTGTCGTTATCTCCCGGGGGTTACAGCGGGATGATCATTTACATTCAGAAAGGGAAAAGCACGAGAGACAAGAGGATGTTAAATTTGTCGAGGGGAGAGAAGAGTAATGGGGTTTTGTGAGGCGCTGAGTTGTGGGTTTGTTGTGAAAAGAGGAAACGGGGGGAAAAAAACCAAGAGATTTTGGTAAAGTTACTTTTGACTTTTGAAATAATAACAAGTGAATGTGAGATTAAGAAAGGGAGGCAGTTTGAGAAAGACAGTGGACACTGATTTGGACATGTAACATGAATCCCAATAATTTAAGATCATCCTCTTTAACCTGGCTGTTAAAAAAAGCTTTATTTACTTAAACAACAGGTTTACTTTGTTTATTATTTGACACATCATTTTATTTCTTACACCCTTCAGTCTGCATGCTCATAATTGGATTTCATCTATTTTACAATATTTCTTATTACGTATCTATTATGTCTATAATGCTTGTTGTTCTGTCATTTTAGTGTGTCCCCTTTAACATTTAGTTTTAGTCCATTTTACTTTATCAGTATATCTTCATTTCTGTTTGTCCTACTGTTTCAAGCTTAATTTTTGGTTTTTGGTTCTCATAATGTTTTGGTAATAATCTACTATCACTGATAATGTCACATGTCACAAATACCCATCACTTACATAGGAGAAAACTGTAAAAAGAAATTATATCTCTGTCAAATCTCATTGGATTTTAACAGAGTTTTGTATGTGTATGCCAGATCAGACACTCTACCATCAGATTTAGTTTCATGATGATCTAATCCAGATTACAGATTTGGCAGCAATTTAAATTTAACATGGTTCAGTCCCATTTAACTAATTCAAATGTGTATATCTCAGCAATATACTGGAAAAAATTTCAATGGTGGAGGTTTTTCCTGTCTCTTTGTTTTTTGGTTCAGTCAGCGTGTCGTATTTTAATTCTCCACTGTCTCCGGTGGCTACATGTGTTCATCGACCGTGAGGCTGATGTAAATATTTTGATAATTTCCACACGAGCAGAATTCCAGTGCGGTGGGAACGTTAGTCTGTTTCCAGCAGCGATGAGATGAGCAGCACATTTAAGGCGGAATGGGAACTCTTAAATCCTCACTGCTCACTCCTAATCTTTTGCCTTTTGTCACAGACCTGCAGCTCTTTTCGCTGAAGCGCACGCACACACACACACACACACACACACACACACACACACACACACACACACACACACAGAGCTATTTTTACTAGGACACCACATAAGATTTCCATTCATTTGGACAACTAATAATTATATATCATTATTTTTATAATCATAAACCTAACCACAATTCAAATCTTAGTCCTAATCTTAAAGACTAGTTTTGTCTCATTAGGACCAGATTTTGGTCTCCATGAGGCCTACTGGTCCTGACAAGGTCAGTGTTTATGACAGAAAATGTCCTAAAGAGGCGACAAATACAAGAACATACACACACACACGTGCGTCTAATACTGTTTTAACACAGCTGCCATCTCTCAAAATTCATTTATATCACACACGTGAGCACCAATATATAACATACACACACACACACACACACATAAACACAGAAATCCTCAGTATCATCTTCATACAAACATTTTATTATCTCACATACGTTGGTACTCAGAAAATATACTCGAAATATCTTCAGACACACACCTTCCCCAGCTCGTGCACACTAACTGATTTAGACACACTCATGCACACACACACACATATAATCTCACAATGATGCTTGATCATAGAGGACGTCTTCTCACACGCACACATTGCCACTTATATGCTTAGATATTGCACACACACACACACATCTACACAAACACACACCCATGCAGGCAGAAGGAGCTGTTCCGTGGTGTTCAATCAGACTTAGCGTAGCTCTAATCCTAATCTCCACGAAGAGAAAGTCTCAGGGCTGTGGAAGCTGACAGAGAGAGAGAGAGCATCATTTCTGTGTTACACACTCCAACACAAAGAGACAGCCTGTGACTGCTGGTGGGCTGTGAGTGTGTGTGTCTGTGTGTGTGGGTGCGTGTGCGTGTGTGTGTGTGAGAAAGACTCACTTCAGTGGAATTACGCTGTTATTCATATCTGGTGTTTGATATCATTCAGAATTGTGAATGTAAACGGATATTCAGTAAGGGATATTTGAGAGCGGAGAACAAAAGGTATAGAAAACATACAGAGATGATGGAATATGTGTCACACACACACACACACACACTCAGATTGTGAAGAGATCCTTTTCCTGAAGTATGAGCTGATTCAACCTGGTCGTCAGGATCCCATGTTGCTCTCGTACCATTTGGGGGAAACCACAGATTTGTCTCTGGACCAAAATAATGTTTCACTTTTATTATTTCTACGTGGTGGTGCTTTTGGCAGAAATAATTAAAAGTGGTTGATTATAACCAGCTCCTGTTTATGAGTGTAGTTTGTTCGTTTTCATGGTGCCTCACAGCAAGAAGGTCACCGGTTCACCTGGTTAGACCCTTTTGTACTAATGTAGGTTTTCTCTGGGTTTTCGGGTTTCCTCCCATACTCCAAAAACATGCAGAGGTTAATTGGACACTCTAAATTTGTGTGAGTTGAGTGGTTGTTTGTCTCTGTATGTTTGCCCTGTGATGGATTGGCGACCTGTCCAGGGTCTACAACACCTTGACTCCACCTCTCCAGCTAGTTAGGTTTGGAATAAAAAGCACCTGGCTGTTGTTGGGAAAAGTAAAAAGTAGCATACTAGATTAGGGCTGCAACTAATGATTATTTTCGTAACCGATTAATCTGTCAATTATTTTCTTGATTATTTGAATGATGATGTTCTCAAACGTCTTGTTTTTGTCCACAAACCAAAAGTATTCAGTTTTAATGATTTCTTTGTTTTGTGGAGAAAAGAAACTAGAAAATATTCCAGTCATTGTTTGTAATTGGTGTGATGTCATGTGTGGGTTGATCACCATGGATTGTAGGTATTTAAAGTGGTTATGCCATAGTTCTCCAAACGCCAGAATTTGTGTAAGTAAGACATATCTTCGAAGTATGCTGTGTACATGGAAAAGGAAAAATCAAAAGATTGTATTGGGGAAATGTTTCCGAGTGGATGAGGCCTGAAAGTCTCCAAAAAAAGAAAGCCCCTTCAGAGGGGAACTCAACTAGTTTTGGAGTATTCAAATTAGCTGCTATATTTACCGCTAGGGTGAAGAAGAGCCTGCTGTTGTTGTGTTCATTAAGTTTCTTTAAATTAAAGCTTTAAGGTGGGCGGATCTTTCATTGTTTTCCTTTCTTTCCTCTTTAGGAATTTGTTTAAACAAATTTTCTGGACAAAGATATGTCAGCTAGTTAGAGGAGAATCTCTGCATTGGCTTTGCACAGACTTTAAAACCCCATTGTCCCCAGTGGCTGTAATGATACTAACTCAAATCCATTCATGCCAAAAAGAGGGGAAACTAAATAAAATGGAGAAGGACCAAAGCACATTTACTCCCTTGTTCTTCAGGTCAGCTTACACGGCAGAGTCCCCTGACCCTGCAGATGGAGAGAAAAAGCTTTTCATGAATGAGAACACAGGCGGGCTTCTTATCAGCAAAGAGTCAGGGCTGTTTCTTCAGTCCGTCTGCTCGGTGCTAGAGTTTACAACAGATCTCATCATTTTATTCAGTGAACTGAGGCCTAGCTACAGCAGTACAGAAGCATTAGATCAGGATATACGGGCAGGAGAAGATACCAATGAATTATTGACTCTAGTTTTGTTTTCATGAAACATGTAGTCCCTCCCGTGTTTTGAATTTAGCTCGTCGTGTTGGGAGAATAAAATAATAAAATAAATAAAACAGATTACATTCATACTGCTCAGTTTTGGTTAAAATGCATACATTCTATGTAAAAATGCTGCTGGCTCTGTTTTGTTGAGGAACAATGAGCTCCACCCTTCTCTTGCATTTGCTGTCACTAACTCTAACTCTGTTGTCTTTTTCTTGCGTTTGGATCGCACACGCTTTATGCACATGCTCCACGTCGTCTTTTCAGTTCTTGGTGCCTTTATGTAGCAATGTTACAGCGCCACATACAGGCCTGGCATATATATATATATATACGATCGCGCTCAGAGTCCTTCTGGGGGGGTTTCGTGTCTTGATGCCGTGTTTATGAAAAACGTTTTAGTAATGCAAAAGAAAGAAATCATACCGCCAATATTTGTTTCAGTCAGGATAACGCCTTTTAAGACTTGTTTTTTGTTTCTCTATCGTTATAATGGGGTCCCTACTCAGATGTAGACATTGTTGTTTCTTGGTGGTAGTGTTTAATGAAACTAATGGTGTGTTTTCACCGCCTCAGCTTGCCCGGCACGGCACGGCACGGCACGGCACGGCACGGCACGGCACTGTTAAGTTGCGTTTCCACTAGCATAGTACCTGGTACCAGGTACTTTTTTTTAGTACCTGCCGGCCACTGATTGGTCAGATTGCCATCACAGGAAGAGAAGTCCGACACAAGAATCAAGCCGAAAAATTGTAGATCAGTTAAAAAGACTTAACAATCCTAAAAATGTGGGTTAATCTCCAACAATTAACAGGGAAATGTCTAAAATCTCAATATTTAACGTTGGAGTCTGTGCACTGATCATGGAGGAAGTACTGAACAAATATTTTTAATGAACTGATTCTAATGATTCAGTTACACTGAAAACAACTGCTTTACAAGTCACTAGTGAATCAGCTTCCTGTTTATACTGATACGTTTACCCGAATGGTCACTGGATATAAAGTTTTAACATTTAGTAGAACAGATACAGGAGTAGTAGAGAGGATGTATCCACAGTCTCCATCTGTGGGAGTCTGACACCACACTCATCCAACCAGTCTCTCCTCCAACCACCTCTGTAGCTGTATAATTTCAAAATGAGTGGAAGGTTCTGACATGAGATGCTTGACAAGGCAGAGCCCGAGAACATGTGAGGAATGTCAGCATGTCACTTATTTGACAGTTATTTTTCTGTAGTGAAATCCCTCTAATTTGCTGCAGTCAAAGATGTTTTCTGCCACATTCACCTCTGTGGAAACATTTTGTTTTTGTTTTTATTTTACTCATGTGTCAGCAATTACTAAAAGCTTGAGGCGAGGAGTGAGTTGAAAGCAGAAACTTACTGCATCTGTCACTGAAGAGGATACGGACAGAAAAATGTTGACATGTTTCTAACAATAATAATAGAAAAATGTATTTATACAGGACTAAACAGTTCAAATCTAGTACACAGATAAATACAAAGTGCTAAACTAGAAGTCGTAAAATAAAACAAAACAGTTTAAAGTTAAATACTCAGTTGATTAAAAGTGCATACATCTTTTTTGAGTGGAAAACAAATTAAAACCGATGAAAATACATAAGAACCAAAATCACCACTTCATACATGATTCTGCATTTATATATATATAGTTTTGTTTAGATGGATAAAACAAATTACATATCATTTAGCGCCTGCTAAATGATATGTAGATATATAATATATATGATAATAGATTAAATTCATTCGCTGGTAAGTCAATGTCAAAAAATATAGTTTTATAGTTGTAGTAATTGCATGTAGTAATTATAGAGTGGCTTTAAAAAATCCAGTCACAATAGATTTAGATTTAGTTTGTTTTATTCTATTGTACAGTATTTTAGTAGGTTTTTTTTTTTACCACTGATTTCTTGTATATTATTAATTTTTTACTTCATATATGGCTGAATTTATTATATTTTTGTACGTTATCCATTTTGCTTCTGTAAAGTTGAGTCGACACCGAGCAGAGATAATTTTTGTTAGTGGTAATAATGTTACATTGTTACTGAGTGCATGACAAGAAAGAACCTTGAATCTTGGTAGTCTGTCCCAACTATGTGCCACTCTCTCTTTAATGTCACCGTATTATATTTCCTGAAAATGTCATCATTTGTCTACTGACTGCAGTAACCCTGGGCTAAGAGTAGTTTGCAATATGGGTCTCACTTCACACGTGTGTTGTTCCAGGACTAACATGCACATATACACAAAAACAGCAACACCCTAATTCTGTCACTCTGCATCTGTGTGTGTGTGTGTGTGTGTGTGTGTGTCACTCCCGCTGCTCTTCATCCTCTCGTCATTCACCTCATTTGCCCAATTTTCTGTGTAGTTTTTCATTTTTCCTCTTCCTGCGGTTGTTTCGTTGTCCGTATTGAAGCAGGACGTTGTTTTTGTTGTCGTCTCTTTTTTGTTTTTTTTTCCCCCTCGTGGATCCGAACATAATACAGAAAGAGGGAGATGGTTGGAGAATATCTTAAAGGTGATAGAAAGCTAGGGAGGTTTGTGAAGTTTCTGGGTCGAGTTCTTCTCATCACACACTGCTGTGTGACGCCTGAGGAGAAACTTGTCACTTTTAATCTCATATTATGTTAGACCCTGTGTGTGTGTGTGTTTGGGGTACATGTGTTGAAAGTGTCTGTATGTTCTCACAGTGTCACCCTGTGGTCATCTGGGTTTAAAAATATCCCTCAGTGTGACTTTAATGCCTTTTTTTTCCAACAGGTCGCCTCTGCACTGTTTTTGTGAATCTGGCCTCAGATGAAAACCTTGTTTATCCGAGACTTAAAAGCAGAATGGTGACTTCCTTAAGGGCCTTGGAAGTTTATTAAATCACGAAACCACAACAATATATGACGGCAACAAAAAGCACCAGTCGACCGCTATACAATAAATCCTATGAATCATGTGTCAAAATGGGCGGAGCCTTTTCAGAGATGGAGAGATTATCTCATATGAAGTAGGAATCAGCTGATACAATACCTGGTGATAATAGCTCAGTTGTAAATTAATCACAGATGAATTAAGTTGATAAAAACACTTAAAAGACTGTATCACAGTGATAACAGTATCGCTACATACTCATTGATATTGTATCAATCGTATGAAGCACAACCCTTTTCTGTGTTTTTCTGGTGGTAGTGACTGACGACAGAGGGCTCCCAACATTTGTCAACAATTGTTTTCTTTTTGCTCATCTGTCAGTCCAGTTAAAATCATCACCGCAGTTCCTTAACCCTCAAATGTATCATTTAATTTCCTCCTGTATTTTCATAGGTCGGCATTGACTTCACAGCATCCAATGGGAATCCACGAGAGCCGTCCTCCCTCCATTACATCAACCCGCTGGGCAGCAACGAGTATCTGGCCGCCATCTTAGCTGTGGGACAGATCATACAGGACTACGATACGTGAGTGTTTCGCCCGGTCTGTTGTGGTTGTTGCGTTTTTGCGTTTGTTTTCAAAAAACAATGTATTTCTTTCTGAACCACTTTAAATTACGTTGATGAAAAATGCCACAAAGACAAGGAAAAAAGCAAAGGAGACGGTAAAATATGAGAACCGGACTGTGTAGTTAATGATGTGACCTGTGCTGGTTATATAAATATTGGACAAACCCGAAAAAGGTGAGGGATTGTAAATATCATCATTCTTCAGCTGCAACCCTGTTCATTTAAACGTCATCATCATCATGTATCTCTTGTTCCTGAAATACTTTCTAAACTTTCTTATGGATAAATAATAAAACAATTCAGATGCATCCGTGGAACCACCTGACAAAAGCATGAAAGTATTGGTCCACAAGAGGCACGAAGGCACTGTGTGATTTCCTTTGCCGTCTAAATCCAGCTTGTTGAATTTGAAAAATAAAAGGTTTAACTTGCGCTTCAATCTGTTGTCATGGTTTCCTCCTCAGCGACAAAATGTTTCCTGCTCTGGGATTTGGAGCTCAACTCCCACCAGACTGGAAGGTATGTATGTATCTGTGTGTGTGTGTGTGTGTGTGTGTGTGTGCTTGTATTTGTTACCTCTTTTCTGGAACAAACACTGACCTTGTTGGGACCAGTAGACCTCATGGAGATCAAAACCTAGTCTTAATGAGGCAGAACCTTTCTTTTTCTGAGGAACTGGTTAAGTTTAAGTCTTAAAATTAGATTATGGTTAAGTTTAGGGATAAAGGGTTTTTTGTAGGATCTCCAGATGATTGTAAGATTGTGTGTGTGAGTGACAGAGCGAGAGAGAGAGGTAAAGACGGGGATGGTGGTCACATGAAACCTTGGGAGTTAAAGCAAGCCTGCATCAAACATACATATATACATTTTAGAAAAACATATCACATACACTGTAAGCATTATACATGCATATTCACATGATTATGCAACTGTCAACCCATCTGTGTTGCCATGGTGCTGAGCTGATGAAAAGGACAAAGGAGAGAGAGCAGAACACAGAGAGAGATGAAGAGAGGGTGGGAGGGAGAAGGTGTGGGAGAAATGGACAGTATGTCTCAACAACATTTCACTCTGTTCTCAAGGATGAACGTCAAGTTTATTGTCTGATGTGTTTTGTTTTTTTTCTTCCTCTCAGGTGTCACATGAATTTGCCATCAACTTTAACCCCACCAACCCCTTCTGTTCAGGTGAGGCACAAAAATCAGCCAGGACCCTGCCACCCCTTTTTGGAACTGTTGATACTGTGTATTGATATTTATTTATTTTTATTGTAATTTAATTTTCTTGGATTAACCCGTGTAGACTATGTCGTCCTCCAATCTGAACATCAACAGTTTGATCCCGAGTTTAGGATTTGGCTCAAAAAGTATGGATGCACTGTATGAATGTGCATATAAATGCCTGTGAATAAGTGAACTCATCAAAAAACTAAACATTTACTACTGTATCTTTAAGACGCATACACATATTAATATTTTAAATTGTAGAAATTAAAAATAAGACAAGATATAATTTATTGTCCCGAAGGAAATTTGTCTTGAACACATCTTCTGTTTAAGAAAACATTAAAAAAACACCTAGAAATAGGTATTAAAATGTTAATTCCATCTTATTTAATATAAGGTAATACGCCTGGTAATAATGATAGTGATGATATGCTTGATCACCTGGATGTTACTGTTCTAAAATGAAAAGGTATTACTGTAATATCTTCTTTGGACCAAACTATGAATGACACTTGTGGATTAGGAGTAGCCTAGGATTGAACCATTGACCTGTAAAGGTTTCTGCCTTACAATGTACAGTGCCTTGAGATAATGTATGTTGTGATTTGGCACTATACAAATAACATTTTATTGAATTTTACTGACCACCCAACCAAATGAGCCACAGCCATCCCTTGATGTTAGGGTTAATATGAAACTAATTAAGACACATGACAATAAGGTTCATTAAAACACAAGAATGGATATTGCCTTGAAGTTTAAATTTGAATTTATGTCATATTTATTGTGTATTTGAGTCAACATTTTAGATGACCTAAGGAAAGAAGCTGGTACGTAAACATTTTTAATAACGATTCACCGTGTAGAGCCCACTGTGACATATGATGCGGATGCAAACAAACTTGACTCAACTTGAACCAGTCCTTTACGACGCCGACTCATTTTCTGTTATTCCATTTAATAAAATGAACCTGAACTGAAAATACGGTCACGTATCTTATGTTGGACCTACATGTTCTGCCGGTGAGCAGCATGAACAGATGGCATTTACTGAGCCGTCTAAATATGAAACATAATGTCTGCCGTGGTGCTATATGTAAGAAAAGTGAATGTTTAAAAAGCCTCAGTGCAGCACTGAAGTGAGAGAATTCTAACACTATTGTGATAAAAACAACCAAAAACTGGAGGATTGTTAGGTTTAAGAAAACATTCCATCTCCAGATCTTGTGGCAGCAGCAGGTGTCCTACTTCTCTGTGTGTGTATCTTACTGACTGAGTAAATAACACACTTCACACTTCCCCTACACTTTCCACTGAAGACATTTGTCTGAGTTGGCAGCGTGAACGCGAGCGCACAAATAATTGCCCCTGATAATTTACACTGAGTGAAAGATCCAGATAAATATATTCACAATTAATTATTAGAGTACAACTGAAGAATTTGAAATTCATTCACCGGTTTGTTCTGGAGTGTTGACGGAATACCAAGTGATCGACATGATTTCCACAAGCACGTCTGAGAGCTCCCCCTACAGGTACCTCCGTAAGCATCCTTCCATCCATTGTCCACCACTTTATCCTCACTGTTGTAAAAAAGTGAGGTTTGGGAAATGAATGAACATATATATTGGGTATCGACGATTGGTTGAGTCCATCCCTCGTTGATTTTGGGGGGATCTTGCTAATTTAATGGTCTAATTCCTGAGGATTGAGTTATAACCTGAGCTTTTCGAACAAAATAATAGGCTGAGATAAACAAATATATAATAGACTGTGTGCTGAGAGAGAGTGAGAGAGTTCACTTCTCCAACATGGTCATGGTCAAACATTTTCAATAGATTTCATATATTTAATTTATGTAATAGGAAAATCCATCAATTTTCTACAGCTTTATCCTCCACAGGAGGGTCGCAGTGGGGTGCTGTGCCAATCCTAGCTGACATGGGGCGATAGGCGGGGTCACGCCCTGGTGGACAGTTTGCCAGTCCATCGCAGGACCACATATAGAGACAAACAGCCATTCACTCTCATTGTCACACCTACATTCAATTTAGAACATCCAATTTACCTAATCCCCATATTTCACACACAAGGGGAGAACATGCAACTCCATGCAGAAAGGCCCTTGTTCCGACCGGGGTTTGAACCCGGGTCTTCTTGCTTCAAAGAGTACAACCACTACACCAACCGTGTGGCCCAACATGGGAAAATGTGCGATTTATTTCATTTAATTTGGCCCCCAAAGTGACTGTCAAGAAGAATTCTGGCCCTTCAACAAACATAGTTAGTGACCCCTGCCTCAGGCTTTGCAGTTTGGCATTTGCCATTACCTGAATGTTTCCCTAAGCAAGAACAAGACCCTCAACCCTACATTGATTGGTCTTGACGGTTGTGCTGGCAGCGTGTGAATAGGTTTGGTAGACGTGTAATATTCGTGAGGGTTAGGGTTAAAAAGTGACAGCCCTAACAACATAGTGAAGCAGAGGAATGGTGGAATGTCGGGGCTGTGATGTATTCTCTTCTTGAAATTCAGTAAATTTGAATTTTTCTCTCTCTCTCTCTGTATTTCTTGTTCTTCAGGTGTGGAGGGCATCGCCCAGGCCTACTCCGCCTGCCTCCCTCACATTCGTTTCTACGGCCCGACGAACTTCTCTCCAATCATCAACCACGTAGCGCGTTTTGCAGCCCAGGCCCTTCAACAGGAGAAAGCAGCGGTAGGTTGAAACAAAGCTGGTTATCTGCTCTTCCCACATTTTAATTATTCCCCATTTGAAACCTGTGTGATGGAAAACAACAAACCACCAGCCAGAGGTTCTGTCGTGTATTACAAACACACCGCTACAGACAACCTTGTACCACTTTCTGTCAGAACACCCTCTTATGCTGACGTGCTTGGCCATAATTGGTTCACATATCAATGTTAAGTAAAGAGACTGTGAAGCCTCTGTTGATACCGACGGGGGTTTAAGAATAACGGGAGGAAAGGACCACACAATATGTTAATTAAGCACCTTTTAAACTGTGTTGAATGCAGGTGAATGTGTGTGTTCAGTTGAAACTACTGCCTTTGCTCGTTGAAATTGAATCATCTGTAAAGAAAGGAAATAATTAGTAGCAGGAAGTAGGTTCAGACAGCAAGCCTTAATGGATTAAATGATCCTTCTCTGTGCAGTCAAACTCTCTTCAGGTTCATTTGATCCTTTCAATATGGTCTTAAGTTGTTAAGTTGTATACTCTCCTGAGTATAAGGTCCATAATGGGGGAAAAAAGAATACAAGAGTAGAATGGAGTTGTAATTTTATTATTTTCATGCAAAATCTTAGATGATCAGCGTGTCAACCTGCTTACTGATGAGGAACGTGGAGAATGTTGGTTATACTTTGGTTTTCACAAATACAGGAATACACAATTTTGCGTCAAGAAGCTGAGTCTCTTCCAAAGAAAGATTCACAAAGACATAGAGGAGGAAATGGCTGTTAGTGGTCGACTGCAAGGTTACATCTGTGTGTTTTTGTTGGAACTATGACGACATCGTCAGTACAACAACAGAGGGCCAGGCTCTTTATGGCGTATGGATTGTGGTCATTAACTAATGACTTTAGTATGCCTCCGTCACTGGATCACTGGATTGGTTATTGGGCAGTTAAACATGTACAAAACCGAGAAGAGTATTTGTTATACAGTTGGAGAATTATGTCTCTGAAATAGCTTGAAATGGCACAGATGTGTTAACAGCTTCATGTTTTGAACATATACAGTGGAGGAAATAATTATTTGATCCCTCCCTGATTTTGTAAGTTTGCCCACTAACAAACTAATTAACAGTCTATACTTTTAATGGTTTTTTTTAACAGTGAGAGACAAAACAACAAAAATAAAATCCAGAAAATCACATTTTTAAAAAAGATACACATTTATTTGCATTTCATTGAGTGAAATAAGTACCAACAATAAAGAATTCTGGCTCCCACAGACTAGTCCTCTCACTTTAATAAAGTACTCCTAATCTCAACTTGTTACCTGTATAAAAGACACCTGTTACAGAATGAATCAATCAGACACCAACCTGTCCATCATGGGCAAGACTAAATACATTTCTAAGGACATCAGGGACAAGATTATAGATCTGCACAAGGCCAGAATGAGCTATAAGACCATTGGCAAGAAGGAGACAACTGTTGGTGCGACATTTAGAAAATGGAAGAAACATAAAATGACTGCGGTCTCCATCAGTCTGGGGCTCTACACATGATTTCACCTCGTGGGGCATCAATGATCATGAGAAAGGTGAGGGATCAGCCCAGAACTACACGAGAGGAGCTTGTTAATGATCTCAAGGCAGCTGGGACCACAGTCACCAAGAAAACCATTGGTAACACACTACGCCATAATGAATTAAAATCCAGCTGTGCCCGTAAAGTGTACAAAATGTACAGGCCCCTCTGAAGTTTGCCAATGAACACCTGAATGATTCAGAGAATGATGATATTCTGTCTCTCCCTGTTAAAATAAACCTACAATTAAAAGTATGGACGTTCATTTGTTTGTCAGTGGGCGAACTTCAAATACTTGAGGTGGTATCGTGCCAGTAATATCACAACATTATTAGCTAAAGCTTAAATTCTTTCTTCCTCAGTACGGCCCTATAACTCTGTCATTCTCAAGTCAATCAATCAGTCTTTATTAAGATAAAGAAAAGTGAGTAACTAGAGTGCAGCTCAGCTTTTGTTTTATAGAGAATATTGACCGCACCCAACAGAATGTTTGACCTGCATTGTGTGTATTTTGTTCGAGGCAGACACAGATGGAGTAAGCTGAAGTGTACTCTGACTGTCATGCAGGTGGTTGTTAGCCTTTATTTATGGTGACAGGAAAGCAGGAAGATGGGGAGAGGTGGAAAGTGTGGCGTGTCTGCGTGTGTAGATGTGGTGTCTCTCTTGCTTTCTTCACTTTCTCTGTGTGTGCGTGTGCTGCTGGCAGACAGTAACAAGTCACTGTGTCACACTGGCAAATGACAAAAGTCATTGTTACATGCAGGAGGAAGCGACTTCTAGCCCCATGTGTTACATCACTCCAGCCCTGGAGCGCTCCTCGACTACGCTCTCTCTGCGCTAAAAGAATAAAAGCACAAGTCACCTTCTCTCCACATTACATTTCATTTAATATTAGAAAAATATTCCGCAGTGGCCGAGATGTCTCTGACGAGTTACACAACTTGTGCACATTGATACAGACAAGGCTCTCTGTGTGATTAGTCCCTAGCAACAGTCTGCCACACTTAACAACAGACACAGAAATAACAGACCACTGATTGTCACTATTGTCACTAATGTCTGTGTTAATAACTTGACTATTGTTTAGTCTGAATAAACAGAAATAATGTGAATCATGTGAATAAAATAATCGTCTGATCAGTCGATGCCAAACTAATTGTTAGTTGCAGCCCGACAAGACTTAAGTCCGACCATTCCTTTTCACTATTTACACTGGAGTAAGTTTTTGTTTTGTTTTTTTTGGCTGAAATAAAAGTCTCAAATGAGCGTTATTTAGCCGAGCTGCTATTTAAATCACAACTAAATGTGCAATCACCGCTGCCACTCTGGACTCTAAATCTGCCTCTTTGGGACCCAAATAATTTGTATTTGCCTTTGTTTGCCACAGTCTTAATTATCATGAGGCAGCAGTGGTTGGCACTGGCACAGGCTTGAACACCCAGTGAGGCCCACTGGTGAGGAAGCAGAGTCACACTGGGCCAATGAAAATCTCATTAAAATCGGAAAATTAAAAATAAATATATATATATATATAAGAAAGTTAAAGAATAGATGTAGTCATTCCTTGAGAAAAAAGGAAGGATAATTATGAGGCTGTGGAGTGTGTTCCTGTCTATGTTTTGTCCTGGGTTCATGTTTTTTCGATTTTTTGTGAACACGTGTTTAGATAAAACGAAACAAGAGTGCGCACAAACTTTGACATCAAAGATGACAAAGAGCTCTGGGAGTGAATTACATCGCTTGTTAAGCGCAGCACGATGTTCCTTCTGGGGTCAGTCACACACACACACACACACACAACCAGGGCTGCAGATCTACACACACACACACACACACACACACACACACACACACACACACACACACACACTGTACATGTTCCCCCTCTTGCACATATCCAGTGGCATGTCCCCTGCCTAAATCTGTAGAGAGTGCAGTAGCTGCTGGGTATCATTATGCTCCCACAGTGCTTTTTGTTCGTAATTGTACCCTGTCACCCTGTGGAGAACAAATACACAGAGGGATGCACTCGTCTGTGTGTGTGTGTGTGTGTGTGTGTGTGTGAGAGAGAGAGTGCAGAGCCTTTTCTTCTTTTATATTACAGTAAGTTCAATCAGGGGTGGAGCTTAGGGAGGAGTTAACAGACAATGGGATGTGACAGTCACACGAGAAGTGTGTGTGTGTGTGTTGTAAATGTTTTCACAGTCATATTTAGGTCAAAATATCGATTCGGTGATATATCATCGCCCTTCCTCGATATTTGAATCATCAAATGAAGGCGCTCTAAAGTAAACAGGTCCATGCCAGTTTCACTCACTAGGCGTTGTCGCTATTTGACGTCTCCTTGTGGTGGCGCTGCTCAAAAGAACGAGGGCCGTAGAAGAGCGATTTCACAGCAGGATGATAGTGGGGAAAGCTACGTTAAAAGACGCTCCATCCACGTTTAATACATATTAAGCACTTTGTTCTGAATGTTGTGACTAAATAGAGAAATCCTGTGTGTTTATTTTCCTTCAGTTAGACAGATTTCGTGATATTGTCTTGCAACATATTGATTATCACAGAATCGTTGTATCGTGATATTACTGGTATCGTGGGACATGATATGACCCCTAGTCATATCATGGAGACAAAAATCCGGTCCCTGTAACGTGAATTATTACATGTTGTATGGTTAGAAAGACATTAAAAGTTAATAGTAGATATAGTTAAGGTAAGGGTTAAGCTAGGTGGTTAAAGGTGGGGTAAGGGGCTGCACGGAATATATTATGTCTATTAAGAGTGTCCTCACTAAGAATGCAATACAAGAATGTGTGTGTGTGTTTGTAGGGAGGTTATATCTGTTCTTGTTCCTGATAATGAGAGAACCTGCAACTGCAAACTGTGCAACCATGTACGAACACACTCCTGCTACTGAGACACACACACACACACACACACAGACAAGCTGTGACCAGTAAAGTCAGTGTGTGTATCCCAGTGAGCGAGCGAGCCTGTCTCTGTGATAATGGTTGTCTAATGAGCGCTGCTGTTACCACATTAAAGAGACAGGCTTCAGAGCCCTCCCTGTGTGTGTGTGTGTGTGTGTGTGGTAGTGGGATTTCATTTTTTACATTTTTAGTTTTCAGAACTGAGCCTTGTTATCATGGACCCTATATAAAAATGAACGTCCACTCACACATGTTACAGTTTGTCGTCTATTTTCCTCTAAACGGGAACATCGTTTACAAAACTGACTTCATATTTTATTGAAGACGACATGAAACTGGTGATCAGCCCCCTGATGGCTTTCTTCCACAACTTCACTCTCCAAAATGGATTAATGCGTTCACTTTGTAATAGCGATTATTTTCATTTCCTAGATCTTCATATACTGTTTATGCTTGTTTCTATTTGTTGACTTGTTTGTGTGTTTATTTACCAGCAGAGTCTTATGTAAGCTGCATTATAGAGATGAGGAACAAGAGAAAGACCAGTGGAGAATTCATTACATTTTTGGTTCCGATCCATTTAATCACTGTACTTGACTTTGCACGACACAGCATTTCTCTCCATTTACATTTCATCATCTCTCAGGATCTTACATCTGGTTTTTGACGTAAATAATCAGGCATATTTATGACGCTTAGACCTTTGAGCTTCTACAATTTGGCACAATTTTCCTTTTACAAAAGCAACATACTGCCCTTGCCCAACGTTGTATTTTATTGATCGCACTGATGTTTCATTCCTTCTGGAACTTCGTCAAGAGTAAAGTCAAAATAAAAATGATTCAGCAAAAAAGAAAACGAAAGAAAAACCCCACAGCTGCAAAAGAACACCAGTGCTTAATTAAATACGTCGGTGTATAAGTAAAAACATGTTGAGTTTGTGCTGCGCTGCCCCCAGGTGGTTAAAATAACAACTTCAGTTAATGTTTATATCGTACACAGAAAATATACACTTCAATATAACCACTCATACAGACTATATCCTATAATCTTAAACTTTTAACTTCTCTTTCACTATTTTTAACAGTTTTTTTTTTATTTCATTGCTTACGTTTGTCACTTCTTATAATTCTGTCTCTGTGTTGGTTTTATATATTTGTGTACAGCAGCTTGACTAATGTATGAAACATAAAAAAACATAAAACTGCCTTGCCTGTAATGCATTGAAAACAATTAAGAAGAAACATAGATGTATGTAAACATGTATGTTTGATGACAGGCGACAGGATGTTTCCATCTGAATTTACTGTAAATGATTCATCATTTCTTCTTTATTTAGTCCATCACCATTCAATTTATTTTAAACTCCGTGTGACTTCCGAGAGAAATAAAGGTTCATTAAAAAAACTTTTCTTTGCTCTTTGAATGGAGCTCAACTCGCTGTAATGTAGAAAACCTTTCATTTTGGTTTCTTTTACAGTCGTTGACAACATAATCATCACGATTGTGACAGATTTTCTTCTCTATTTGCATTTGTTTCAATGATAATCTTTCTGATTTTTTTTTTTCCCTCTGCAGCAGTACTTCACTCTCCTCATCATCACAGACGGCGTCATCAGCGACATGGACGAGACGCGCGACGCCATCGTGCAGGCGTCTAAACTGCCCATGTCCATCATCATCATCGGCGTGGGCAACGCAGACTTCGCTGCCATGGAATTTCTCGACGGTGACGCCAGCGTGTTGAGGTCCAGCGCAGGAGAGGAGGCGGTGCGGGACATTGTGCAGTTCGTCCCTTTCAGGGATTTCCGTAACGTGAGTATCAATCTCAACCTGGTATTTATACACAGACTGGGACCTAAGAGACATGACGCCAGAACCCTAACCTTAAGCTAACGTGCCTCATTAGGACACAAAATGACCAAGAAGAGACACAGAATGACCACAGAGAGACACCGAATGACCACAGAGAGACACAAAATGACCAAGAAGAGACACAAAATGACCAAGAAGAGACACAGAATGACCATGAAGAGACACAGAATGACCATGAAGAGACACAAAATGACCACAAAGAGACAGAATGACCACAGAGAGACACCGAATGACCACAGAGAGACACAAAATGACCAAGAAGAGACAGAACGACCACAGGGAGACACAGAATGACCCTGAAGAGACACAAAATGACCACAAAGAGACACAGAATGACCATGAAGGGACAGAATGACCACAAAGAGACACAGAATGACCATGAAGGGACAGAATGACCATGAAGGGACAGAACGACCACAGAGAGACACAAAATGACCATGAAAAACAGAACGACCACAGGGAGACACAGAATGACCATGAAGAGACAGAACGACCACAGGGAGACACAGAATGACCACAGAGAGACACCGAATGACCACAGAGAGACACAAAATGACCAAGAAGAGACAGAACGACCACAGGGAGACACAGAATGAACATGAAGAGACACAAAAAGACCACAAAGAGGCACAGAATGACCATGAAGAGACAGAATGACCATGAAGAGATGATCACCAAGAGAGACAGAACAACCATGGAGAAACAGAATGAGCACAAACTTTTACTTGTCTCTCTTAGCTCTTTAAGACCTGGTACAAACCCCCACCTTGTCAGGACCAATTGTTGTCATGGGAACCTACGCCTGGGCCTCATGAGGCAGATCCTCATTTCTGAGGAGTCTGGTCAGAGTCAGGATTAAGACGTGCATTGTGATTGGATTATGGTTAAGGTTCGAGATGAGGTTCTGGTTATTCTGTCTAAATGAATGGAAGTCAATGCAGCATTATCCTATGAGTGCGCGCGTGTGTGTGTGTGTGTGTGTGTGTGTAGTTGTAAAAATGTGTGAAGCAAGAGACAGAATGCAGGTTAATTAGTGTGTGTGTAGCCTCAAAATGTACACACACACACACACACACAAAGACTAATTTAGTGTATTTTGTTTTGTCATTTTTTTGTACTGTGTGTGTGTGTGTGTGGGCTGGTAAGTGGGTGAGCTGACTTCCTTTGTTGTGGGAGGAACAGACAGTGTTTGCTGGCTTCCTTCCAGTTTGTTGGTGGGAGGGTGAGAGACAACAACAACAAACAGACGAGAACAGAGAGGGAGATAAATGAAGCTCAGAGACTCAGAGGAAACGTATTAATGAGACTGACCTGAAATGACGAGCTGCTCATTTGGCAGGAGAAGTTGTAGGTTGGTGTCGTCGGTGGCGATTGGACCGAACATTAGAAACTATTACAATATCATTTATAGAGAGGGAGTTGGATCGGTCTGTATCTCCTACACTCGCAACCTCCGTTAAAGTCTAATTCATGAGACCAAAGCCATTTGACCACAACATTTACAGTGGCAAGAAAAGAGAAGTTCTTCAAATAATGTCTCCTAGATTATTTTGATGCTACATCAGCTTACAACAAGGTGAATGTCTCCTCTGTCAAAGCCTGAGCAGGTTCCCACTGGTCCTGGAAATCCCTGAAAGTTGTACATTTGAGAAGGAAAAAAAAAGTTTCAAGGTCCTTGAAAGTTATAGAGAAAACTGGTGTGAATAGACATGGGTCATTGAAAGTGTTTGAATTTTGTGCAAGAAAGAAGTTCAGTTGATATTTAGGTAAATGTCTCCCTTGTTTGTTGCGACGTCACCTGCTGTTTCATGCCCTGCATCGCTTGATGTACGTAGACTAGACCTACACAGAAAAAACATTTAATAAGCTGTGTTGTGGACACTGTCCACTGTCTCTCTCTGCCATTGACGTGAGAGTCCATGCAGAACAATGAGCAAGAGAGAGCAAATGACAACGTGATGCCTGGGAAAGGAAAATTCCAAGATCTCTGTCTCACCCAAAATTACAAAGACTGACTTTAACCAAGATCCCACTTTAACTAAGAACACTAATCCAGATGCAGAGCGTGCTGAAAATCAAGAAAAGTAGACACCATCATGGGCGAAGCGGCTCTTGCAAGTTGCCCTCTCATAAAGCATGTTTGGTCCTCGATTTTTGAGGGAATTGGTCCTGGAAAGTCCTTGAATTTAATGTCAACCAAGGTGTGTTGAGTCCGTGCCAAAAAAAAGAACTACAACGTCTTTGCTCTTGTAGTTCTTTGCTCTTTACATTAGGATGATGGCACGATATCACTTTTGTGTCTGATACTAAACTCGAGTATCTACTGATAACGGTGTCTTTTTTTAATCTCTGAAGCTGTTAACAACACATTTGCGCTAGCATTTTACAACACATATAGTACTTTAATCTGGAGTTGTTCCCCTGTTTGCAGCTAGAACGGCTTCCACTCTTCTTGCAAGACTTTCCTCAAGATTTTGAAGTGAATTTGTGTCCAATCATTCTGTGGAGCATTTATGATGTTGGGACGAGAAGACCTGGCTCACAATCTCTGTTCCAGTTCTCAAAGTCATGTTGGAATAGAAAAGAGCCTTAACTGTTGCCACAAAGTTGCAAGCATAGCCTATACAGAAACACCTGAATTCAAATACTCAACAGGTGTGGCCAAATACTTTTGTCCATATAGTGTACGTATCAGTCTTTAAACAGAGATACTCAATTTCAGTGGCTACTCTCCTCAGATGATTCCAAAGACAGATGCTCAGGCTGAAGTGACTCATGGTTTACATGGAGCTCCTGGCAAGAAATCACAGAAGAAGATCCTATCCCCCACCCAGAAAAAAAATATATATATCACAGCGGCTTAAAGTTCACCTCGACACAAATCCTCTCTGTTCCCATCAGCAGTCACCATGGTGACCAGAGATATAGCACAGGTCCCAGCGATAGGAGAGAAGATAAGGTGTGGAGCAGAGGAGTGGCTCATGTGGTCGCTCGAGTCGTCTCGGAGATGAAAATGTTATATATATATATATATATATATTATATATAAAAGAAAATATTTGTGTAGAGTCATGTGCCATCACTTTTATGACTTTTATGAATCATTTACTCACTCACTCACTTTCCCGCACCAAAGTCCTTTGAGTAAATTAGTGTTTTTAGCTTCGCCCACTACTGCCCCTGTGTGGTCAGTCTGTCACTCAGGTGAATCTGAACAATGGATTTCAATACAATAGAGATGGAGACAGCATAGATATGAGGCTGAAGTTAAAGTTTCGACCACAGGTGTCGCTGTAGAGAATTGTTTTTGGAAATTACGTATGACGCCTTTAACTGTGCACTCTCACATGTTTGTGCTTTTTGAAAATGAACGTGCTTCAACATCCAGACTCAATTACTATAACTGTTACTATTATATGTTATATATTATATAGCTACTCGTTACTGCTAAAATTACTATTATCTTCATCCATCAGATGATAGTGAAGATATTAATTGGAATTAATTGATAATTAATCATCAAATTATTTCATAATCGATTCATCTGTGAATGTTTTCAGAATTTTTCAGCTTCTTAAATGTGAGTATTTTCTGGTTTCTTTGCTCCAAATCACAAAGAAAGAATTAAAACGGAATTGTTTTGGTTTGTGGACAAAACAAGACATTTAAGAACATCATCGTTTCCACATTTTAGACACAATGGTCAACATTTTCTGACATTTTATGGACCAAACGATTACTGCAACAACCGTTTGTGTTCTCCATCTCTCCTCTATCTTCTTCCCTCCTCTCCATTCTTCTTTTCACCCACCTCTCCTCGACTAACCTCCTTCCCTTCCCCCTCCTCTCTCTCCTCTCTCCCTCCCTCCCTCCCTCATCCAGGTGGAGGCAGATGTTTGTACACTGTTGTGTTCCACATGCTTGCTCATTGTGTTCCTGTTGGGTTTCTCTATATCTATTGTAAGGTCTTGACCTCACCATGTAAAGTGCCTTGACATAATATGGTATACAAATAAATATTTAACTGAATTGTGCCTTCCTTCTTCTCTCTCTCTCTCTCTCTCATGCGCAGGCGCCCAAGGAGACTCTCGCCAAGTCGGTTCTGGCCGAGTTGCCCCAACAGGTCACTCAGTATTTCAAACAGCGGAACGTCCCGCCCATCAACCCGGCACCAGAGTGAGGATTCACACCGCCAACCACCACCACCACCTACCCTGCCGAAAAAAAAGATGAGCGCACACACACAGACACACGCACACACACACACACACTTCATATACACTGTACAATAGCTCAACAAAACCTCTCCTGTCGTTAATGAAAGACAGTGTGTGTGTGTGTGTCAGCAGAAATTAGTTAAGGAGAGTAAAAAATAAATAAAAAACTGCCTTTTAGTTAGTACTGGTTTAAAGGTCAGTTTCCAGTGTGACTCCATCAGAAGTGATGTCGTGTATAAAGTGGAAATGTACAGTATGAAGGACCTTGCATGTTAAAGGTGATGGCAGGTTTTTTCCAGAAATGACTGAATGAGTATGCAGATGAGACACAGAGAAGCAGCTTTGTCTGGTTTGTCTTGTTTTTTATTATTATTATGCCTTTTATTTTTTGCATGTATGTGTGTGTGTGTGTCTTGTGACTGATACCATGTGATGCATACAGTACAATGACTGAGCTGAACCTCAGCGGTGGTTGAATCCTCTCTGGCTGAACGTGTGGATCGTTTCCTGGCAGCAGATCAGATGAACGCTGCTGTTTTTATGCTCGGACCGAACCTGAACATGAGTCAAGTGAACGTTTTTGGGTTGGTTGTTTTTTTTCATGGTGCGTTCCAATTGTAGTTGGATGTTGGAATTTCCAAGTTTCTTGTCAGAGGTCTCAACTAGAGCGCCCTCTCGGGTCGGATTTCTAACTTGGAAAAGTGGGAGCAACCTTGCAAACCTCCGACGTATGATTTCCAAGACGGCCGCCGCTCACGTGAACAGTAAAAACACTGTTAATTGCATTTCTGTGTTATTTGTTTCACTGGACAGTTTTTATTCGTGGACATGTTGCTAAAAGCATCGTTATTGACTGGTGGTGGCTAACAACAACACATTTGTGTCCATGTTTTTCCTCACCCTGGAAGTGACGTCACTCTCAGTTCCCGACTTGTGACGTAAATGAAACTTTACCCTTTTTAGAAGCTTTGATCGCCTGTCGCCTGGGGAGGCGGCGGTTAAAGCTGCGCTATGTTGGATTTGATTCAAGACAGCAGAGAAGGAGCTCGAGCGCTAACGCGACAAACATGTGAGTCTCTCTGCAGACGCATCTGGCTGTTAAATATGCAGCTTTTACAGAAATCCTTGTATTTCTTATGACTTTTTGTCCACCCTGCATGTTGTTGATATTTACTCTCTGTTTACAGACTCGTGCTGATGATGACAAGCGCATGACTTCTTTTTTTTTTTTATTTAACAGATTTTATAAATACTTAAATGAGATTATGTGTAAAAAAAAGAAAACAAGAAAGAAACAAAAAAGGTAATGAAAGTGTTGTCATGAAGTGTAACGAGTGGAAGCAGACGTCTGTGATGCGCATGTTCAGTATATTGAATGTATATTTATATTATATGCTGTTACTGTTCTAAAAAGGCCAATGTTTTTAAATGTACTTTTTATGCAGTGCTGATTTGTGTACCTGAACTGCTACTGTGTTTGTTTCCGTGCATCTTTGTAACAAATGATGTGATATTGATTTTATATGAAGTTGTGTCTTTGTCCACACTCAGGTTAATAAACTGAAGAAAACGTCACACGTCCTCTGCGTTTTGTGGGCGTGAGCACAGGACGAGACACACAGTGACGACAAAGAGACGCAGGACAGCTGTAAGGAATGCACAATAATGAAACACAAATTGACTGCAATGACACAAAAAGACCTCCAAGATACACAAAATGATCACAAAGACGACCACGAGACGCTAAATGACCACAACAAGACACTAAACGACCACAAGACACTAAACGACCACAAAGAGACACAAAACGACCACAAAGAGACACAAAACGACCACAAAGAGACACAAAACGACCTCAAAGAGACACTAAACGACCATACAGTCACACAATGACCACAAAGAAACGCTAAACAACCAAAAAAAGCCACAAAACAAACACAAAGACACAAAAACGACCAGAAAGACACACAATACGACCACAAAGACACAAAAACCACCACAAAGAGACACTAAACGACCACATAGACACACAATATGACCACAAAGACACAAAATACACACAAGTAATTCAAAACGAAAATAAGACAAATAGAGAACGATGAAGTGACTTCTTACAAATGACTGAACCTGCTTCTGTATTAGTGTGTGAATGTATATAATTGATATATGGTTAAATCTATAGAGACAATGTGTGTAGTTGGTGAAAAAAAACACTTGCACCTGATCTTTGTGGGTGTAAAAAAACAACCTACTATAGTGTAACACTACAGTATTTTTCCCTATTAAACGTTGCATCAGAGAAACGCAGCAGAAAAAAGCTCATCCTTCAGCCTTTGAGGTGCCAGCGTGGATTCCTCCTCTCTGGTTTGGTGCTGCTGCCTTTCTCATGTAAAAAGGCTTGCGTTTGCCGCAGCTCAAAGCTCAAATCCTGAACCTGATATTTCCGATGTGTATGTTGTTTTTATCATCTGTTGCCATGGCAACTCCTTTCACAGCTCCACCAGAAATACTGAGCCACATCTGATGGTGAAGCGGCTGCCACGGTGTCGTCAGTGAAGTGTCCTCAGACAAACCAAAAAGCTTGTTAGCGGCAATGAATGCAGGATAAAATTAACTTCACAGGCTTTGAGTCACTCTCAGTCGCTGGGTGACACACGGCAGAGATGGTTTTCTATCTGCTCCAGACAAACATTTGGACGGATAAGTTTGTTAAACGCAAGTCAAAGTCTTCAGAAATGTAATATATCGCCCTCGACTGCCAGCCTGTTTTTCTATCTCAATCAACGAACTTGAGCTCGGCTCCTCATGCACAAATCTGCCTCTGCCATGTTTTAATGAGGACTTGGTGCACTTCCCAGAATCCAATTATCTGAATTAGTTTTGATGTCGTTCAATTTTCCACATTAATATGGCCCATTTTCATGTCAACGCCAAAGTCTCCAATTTGTAATTTACCACAGATCGTATTTAAAAAGTGGACAGAATATTCCAGTTTACCAAAATGGCGGCAACCGGGAACTTACAATACATTGGATTGCCACCAGGGGGCGACAAAAATCAGATCTCCCGTTTTGAAGCCTCAGGATTCGCAATGTGGCCAGGGTTACGTTGACGTTTTTCCAGCCGGGCTCCTATTGGACTATACCTGCTGTCAATCACACTGGTGTCCAATGGGTACGTAATTTATCAAATCAACATTTTGCTGTTGAAGAAGAGCTTTATATTAGTGACAGACCATTAATGAGACGTTAATAATAAATTCAGTTGACTTATTTTTCCCCATATATCGCCATTCAAAGGAACTTTAGAGCGCCTTAATTTGTTAATTAAAATATCAATATTTGACCTGGTGTATCTATTATCTTATTACAAGAGGAAGGACGACAATATGTCACCTAATCGATATTATGTCTCACCCCTCCCTATTAGTGGCACTGTTGGTTAAAGGTGCAGTGTGTTAGGATTTAGCTATTACACAAACACAATGGTAGCCTTCATTAAAACTCAGAAGTTTGTCAGTTAAAAACAAGGTGATTTAAATTAAGGTTTCATTCTGTAGTTATGAAAAATAACATACACTTGGGTAACTGCACACTTAAAAAAAATCATATTTATACTTTTATTCCACCTAAATCTTACACACTGCACCTTTAACTGTTACATTTTTGTGAATTGTGTATCGTGACACACAAAAAAAACAACACACACACACAGTGAAGACAAAGTACAAGGGGAAAAGCTCTTTATTTCACTGCTCAGACTCCAAAGCCTGACTCGGCAGAAAAAGAACAGTCCAGCATCTTTCCAGCATGATCTTACTTTGAAAAACAAACAACGCATCACATCGCACACACAAATAAACAAAGAACACACAACATGTTTTCAAACCATTCAAACTCTTTATGTAGCCCAAATCCCGCTCGCTCCTCTGCTGCACATTGCTTAAAAAAAGGGTGTGAGTCATGTGACACAGTCTTATTAGCGCGGTCTCGTCCTTGCTCCACAGCTGTCAATCACTGTTCCCTCAGCCAATAGCACAGCTTGCAGTCGCTGTGGCTTGTGTTGGGATGGGGGGAAGTGAAGGGAGGGGGGGCAGGATGTCGTCAGGGTAGGCAGCGCGGGATTGGTCGCTCGCCTTAAACTGCGTGAGATGTGATTGAGGGAAGGAGAGGAAGGAAGGAAGGAAGGAAGGGTGGAAGGTGTCATGGTTGAGTGCCACAATAGAAATTCAAAACACAACAAATAATAATAATCATAATAAATACACAGATTTAGTTGAAATGTTTTAGATTTAGATGAAATTACTGGGCTGAACGACAGGTCAACTCACAGCTGTGAAAACAATGGGAAAAGCTCAGTGTGTGTTAGTGTTTGTGTGACGACGTACGTGCTAAAAAGAACTAGCATGGAATCCTGGTAGTGTAAAACGGGGAATAACTGTACTTATTTCATGTGAGTACCCTGAAACTGAACTAATCTAGTTCGCCAATGTGGTTATTTTGAAGTGCCACAAGGGGGAGTCTGCGTCCTTACTACGCGTTCACCATTGTGTCTATTTTACACGGGCAGATTTTTGTGCAAATCTAGATTGAAGCTTGCGTATTTTTAAAAGAGAAGATGATTCAACGTCATCGTTTTTTTTAACGTATACACACGGAAGTAGCAGTGTCGTACAGATACAGCATAACGTCCGTGACGTTAAAAATCTCACAGGATTTTATTATTGCACAAGCTGAAATATTCCAACTCCTACGCTACGCAGGGCCGCAAAATGAATTAATGTCAAATTGGAAAATCGCAATTTGAGATAATGATAACGACTGGTTATCGCGAAAAAAACGCATCACGTGATTTTGACACACAAGCTGAAATATTCAATTTAAGACGACTTGATTAACAAATCAATTACATGTTAATTCATATCTTTAAGTTCTCTTCTAATGCGCACGATATTATCGGACGTCGGTAAACGCGTAAACACGATCCTTCTTGACTTCTTAGCTGACGCCCTCTACAGCTGTTATTTATGTTTAAATCTGCTGCAACATTTAAATGTTCATTTTAAAATCCCAAATCATGCACCCCCTAATGAAGCTGTTACATTTCATATCAAACTTAAATTTGATTTCAAAGAAAATATCACAAGCCAAAAACTAGAAATGTCGCAATTAGATATTTCTCCCAAAACAATTGACGCAAGTGACTCGTTTTCGTCAGAACGGTAACGGTAAGAATAATTTGTCTTCACCACGGTAACGACATTTAATATATACTTCTGCTTTTGTAATTATTAACAACAATAATAATAATAATAATTATTATACTTGTTTGTTTGTACATTAACACAATTTTGGAACCATTTTAATCGCGACGTTGTGATTTTGAGGGGGAAAAATGATCACGGCATGAAACTTTCTTATCCTAAGTCTTGTGTTTCCCCTCTGAAGCAGCACTTCTTTAGTCTGTTTGTGTACATGTTTATCCTGTGTGACGTTACCGATCCTGACTGCTGAAAAGCTATTTTAATGTCGGGTAAACATGCTTCAGAGGCCGTGTATGTGTGTGTGTGTCTATCTGTAAGCCCTGCTGTGCCGGGGATATGGCAACAGGATTGCGTCCACGCTACCTTCGCTGTCCGAGCTGCTGTCAGAGTCGCTGCTGCTGGAATAAACGCACAGTCCTGGTAAAACGCCGACGCACACGGCTGCTGCCGGCAGGTGAACCACGCCCTCACTGGAGGTCAGGGGAGCCGAGGTGGTCTTCGCCGTGAGGCTGGGGACTGTCTGCTGATCTTCAGCTCCCCCTGATCCTCTTCTTCCTCCTCCTCCTCGCTCCTGCTCTAAACAGCACAACACCCTGTCAGACTTGGTGGCTCATTTGCAAAAGGTCAGGCACGAAATTTAGAAGAGCAAAGAAACTCTGAAGTTGGCGGGCGGGGAAAATGAGTTTAATGGAGAGTGACTGATGCAAAGGTTAATGCTGCAGGATAATGTGACCAAACTCTGTGTACTGGAAACAAACAAGTTTGTAAAGATGTTCACTACCCCACCCCCCCACACCAAAGTCCACAGAGAAAATCAGCGTTTAAGCTCATAGGGGTCACAGGAGACGCAGGTCTGCTGCTGCCTCGTGTGGTGAGTTTGTGTCACTTAATTTAATCCAATTTTAAGGATTTTCAAGGATTATCTCACAAAATGACACTCTGTGGACTTTGGTGCAGGGAGTGAGTGGTTTACAAAGAGACACAAACTTAAGTTTCTCATTGGAAATGTGAGATAAAGCAGTGAATGTACTCTTAAGATCATAAACAGGTGTAGGTTTTATCGGGTGAGTCAAAAGCACAGCAGCGTGCTTAAACCAAATTCTGCAGTTGCCTTCAACGTTATGTGTGTGTGTGATTTTTTTTGCTGTGCACAGAACGAGTGATCTCGCCAAAATTCAGCAGCTGAAGAGCCACTTCAGACGGATCTGAGGCTGCAGCCCACCTGTGTGTCTGTCTCCATTTCCTGTTTCCGATGTGACTTCCACCTTCTGTTTCTTACTGCCGTCTGACGACTGGGAGGAACTAGGGGTGAGAGAAGAAGAAAAAAGCTTTTTAAGAGTTAAGGCCTCACTCATCCACACGGAAACAGAACTTTCTCTATATGTGTGTGTGGTGCTGTAACACTGCACAGAAATGCACCCAGATTCTTGTTCATGTGTGAGCATGGGCTTCTAAAGCGGTGATTCCCAAACACTGGGACCATCATCATTATGACCTTTTTAGTTAATATTTATGTATGTTTTGATTAATGAACTTAAAATTAAGGAAATCTAGGATTGTGCCTTACTTGGAGGAAATCTTACACCACTGTGTTACAGCAGCCAGAAAAACCCATGTTATCATGGTTTGAAGGAAGTGTGTTCAATTTCTTCCAAAATACTTCAGAAATAGCTTATGTTTTGCTATATACTGTTTGCTTTTGTTATAATTTCCATGAAGAAAATGCCATAATTGCTGAATTAAAGCATAACTGAATTGTCAGTGTTGCTCACAGATGAACAAACAGAAACATCAGCGCTTACTTCCGTCTCTTGACGGCTCCGACCAATAGATGGGCCTGAGACAGGTGACTCGTCCTCTGCTCTGAACCTGAATGTTTTGGCGCCGCCTTCTTCTCAGGCTCTTTGCGGCTTTCAGTGGATGCTTGCTTCACGACAGCGCTGTGTCGGTGCGGGGTTAAGTTAAATACACCATAATCGAGGCTCAGGGACAAGTAGAAACATAGGAGATCCACAAAACCCATTCAGCTAAAGTTTATGGTCTTGTCCTCTCTTTTTTTCCCCAGAAGAGCCATTTAATCTCTTTGTCACTGTGCTGGAAAATGTGGCACAGTTCTGCGAGACTAAGAAAAGCAGTGGCACAGATAAAGAGGCTAAAACAAGGAAGAGGAGATAGACGGAGCTCGGGAGACATGAAACAGGGTCAAGATGCAGAGACAGGAGGAGGAGGTCAGCTACACACACACACACACACATGTTCGACATTCATGACTTGAGGGGACATTGCATTGACTTACATTCATTTCTTGGAGACTTACTCTAACCTTAACCACAATTACTACTGGCCTAATCCTAATCCTAACCCTAACCTCAACCTAACCATGAAACATATCTTCACCTGTAGTAATTTACGTTATGGGGACTTGCTTTTTGTCCCCACAAGGAGGACAAGTCCCCATAATGTGACTGTGTAAACAGGTTTTGGTCCCCACAACATTAGTAATACCTGGTACACACACACACACAAGTAAGGTGAAAGACAGAAGTTAAAAACAGAAGATTAAAAACAGGTGGAAGGAGACCAACAGATGTAAAATCAGGGATTACACTAACTAGCCACTATGTTTCTAAGAGGTCGACTAATATGGGTTATCTTTAGAAGTCAGGACAGCCAACTCCTGATGTTTGGAACTGATTTTTTTGGTCCACATATTTAGCAGATTTTCTTTTTCTTCCACCATCTGATATAAAATATAACATAAAAGTTTAATGATAACAAATACAAAACATTCCCTAACTTCACAACCAAGTCTGCAATTCAGTGCGATTATACACTGTATTTTAAATTAAAAAAAACAAGAGTACCTAACAAAGTGGCCGAGTTTACAGATGTGCGAGGATAAAACACGAGCGGCGCAGATGTTTTCTTGCATTAACCAAGGTCTACACGTGTAAGGATGTGCTTTTAAATCGTCGCCGTAGTTACCAGCCCTATGATACAGTTTCCACGACAACCCTTTCTCATCATCATCATCCGCAGACAGACCTGTCTGTCAGGGATCCGTCTGTCTGCAAAGACAGAGAGAGAAAGAGAGAGAGAGAGTGACGGCACGGAGCAGAGGAGCACAAAGAGCGACAACTTACCGGACAAAGTGTGAAATGTGAGCACACACGGATTTAACAGGGAGTTGTAGCTACTACACTTGTCTGTTTAAATTCTCAGTTATCAACGGTATCAGTGAGACAAATAACAAAACCAGGGCACCAAATCTATAAAAGCTGTTTTTATTACAAAACGCACATGGAAAAAAAAAACTAATAGTCGAGTTTCCTGCTCTTAGCGATTAGGTGTGAATCACAGGTTACCTCACGATACGATAATACCGTAATACAACGGTTTTGCAATCAATTGCGATAACAAAATGTTAAAGTTAGTGCAGGATTTCTCTCTCTTATTTATTCACAACAGAGAGAACAAAGTGCATAAAGTCTATGTATTTGAACGTGGACGGAGCATCTCTTATTGTAGCTTTATCCCGCTGTAAACTCACAGTTTCCCCCTCATTTGAACAGCGCCGCCATGAGAAGACGCGAAGTAGCGACGCCCGGGCCAGTGAAACTGGCAGCGACTCTTTACTTTAGAGCACCTTAATGTGCTAATTTAAATATCGATATTTGCCCTGGAGTATCTGTTATCGCAAGGACGTGGCTGACGATATTTGTCCTTCAGTAACACAAAGAGATGCCTTCACTGTTCACAGGCTCAGTTCTCGCCTGCTGCTGCTGCTGCATAAACACAGATTACACTGTAGTACAGAAGGTGTAACTGTGTGTAATGTATGCATGATTCAGTCCCAGCAGGAGCCAGGACTGTGCTGGAAAAAACGGGGGCCCCGACTACGTGCCAACCGCGCATAAAGCTGCTTATCATACATGAACCCAGGGACCCCGCGTGTTGGCAGTACACCCGCCGTGTCCTTCTGTACGTATGACGCGCACACGCACAAACATCACCTGGAAAACGGCTTCAACTGCTTCACTTGAGGCAGATAAATGGACGTGGAGGAAGCGAGAGAGAGAGAGAGCCGTCGCTCCGCTACAGAAATCACACTCGTCACGAGTGGCGGTTACTTCAGGGACCAGTCTGTGCGGGACATCTGGCTCTCAGCTCCCTCTCTACTATCACATTTTTACAACGTGACTCAATGTGACGAGTTTTTCTGCGACTGGTGGTAAAAAATCTGTCATTGTGCCGTCAATTACCCGTGCCGTCGGTGAATGATCTTTAATTTTAGCTACTGAGTGTGGAAAACACTAAAGATCAGCTGATTTCACAGATGTTAAAATAGTGTCCTGGTTTTTGTCTGTTTCAGCAAAATCAATAGTATTGGGGGGTCCTCCCTCCCCGTTGGGCTTTGGGACATTGATGGATCCCTCATTTCCTCTTTGTTCGGAGAATGAGGCAATTACTGTTTATTTATTTCATACTGATTTCTTTATTTTCTTTATTTAACCCTTTCATTGCCAAAATGCCTTTTTTTTGCATTTTGTCATGATTTCTTTTCTCTATATTTTTTTCTCTAATACTAATTTCCAGAGCTACTCTTAGCCCGAGTGTTTTTTGCAACTGCTGTGACTTCCTCGACATCTCATCGCTTATTTTAAATCAACTAAATCCGTCGTGGCTCGCTGAAACGATGAAACAAACACACTGACTAAAACGTGTACAACAAACACGAGATGAAAGGATATTCTGTATTCCAGCAGTTCCTGCTTCTCCTCGTCCCTGCGTTGCTTCTCCACGAGGCACTGTTGCCGGGAGACCTCGTCCAGGAAGCTGGTCTCATCGTCGTCCAATCCTCTCACCATGTTCTCTGTCGCCATGGAAACAAACATGCTCTCAAAACATGGCAGCAAAGTGAGTGCATTTATTTTTTTTTTTTACCCCACCACCACCAGAAAACAAACCATAATAATAATAATAGTGCGCTTTCAATCAATGCACAAGTAACCTTCATGCAGTGTAAAAGGGAAAAACCTTGAAAAACAGCTTAACGTATCAGTTAATTGACTTATTTGACTTGATTTAGCTTCTGTAATGATAAAATTAGATGTAGATTACAAGACGTACAAACAGTGACGTCAAAAGAACATTATTTTCCCTCTGAAAGCTCTATTAGGAAGAAATACCTTAGCACAAAAACCTCAACTATTTCATTTCTTAAATATATAATTATATATATATATATAATTAATCAAATACTGTGTTTCCTCAGTTACTTTCTAGGTGTGTTTTTTCCACCGCAGGAACTATTCACAGTTAGCAGTTACTTTATGAAAAATGTAAAAGCATAAGGAAGGTGTCTGTCAACCTTTATATGAATTAATCATAGAGAAAACACTCAGAGAGCATAAAGCATCCAGAGGTTTCATCTTGGTAGAGCAGTTGTTTACTCAAACATCTTTTTTTTTTTTTACTCTCTCTCTCTCTCTCACTGTGACTTATCTATACTACTTTATTATTTTGTTTTTACTTGAAAATACAGACTCATTTTGCGCAAAGTTTTGGCTCTGAAGCAGAAGTGACAATTCTGGTGTTACTGCTAACAAGGAACAATACTTTTCGTTCACAGCCGATACGAACCGATCAGGAAGTGCCTCATCGTTTTCCTAAAATCACCATTTCCCAGAGAAAATTGGGCCTAGAGCGTTTTCAAACTTCTTCAATTTTGTGGCTCTAAAATGCCGGGGTAGTGTGGACGGCAGACGTATGAGAAGCAGAGGGTTTTTTTTTTTAATCAAAAATAGTGAGTAATGTGAACGTAGCCTAAGATTTAAAATAGCAGAGAAGGAGACACAGATGGACAAGGACCCACTGAATTTGAACTGCTCCTCAAATTCCTCCTGCTTCTTGTCTTTCTGCTCCTGTAGTCGGTCAAAGAGGGAACGCGGGTCATACTTCTCCTCTGGTGCCTCTGCAGAAACAAACAAACAAACAAACAAATATGATGGATGAATAAACAGCTGTGTGTAGACATTTTTGGACCTGTGTGTGTGTGTGTGTGTGTGTGTGTGTGTGTGCGTGTGTGTGTGCAGTCTTACCCTCTGGGTCGTCAGGTTTCCTGACTTTCTCCCACTCCTCCTGCCTTTGCTTCCTCTTCTCATCGAGCTCCGCTTCGGTCACAAACTTCCTGCTGAGGTCGACGCCCGCTGTCCCTCCCCCTTCCATTTCAACTTAACAAACACACACACACACACATACCATATTTAAGATTATTATCCCCTAAAAAGATGTTTTGTAGCAGGGTGGATACTGGGCATTGTCTATTCCCCACGGACGATGATAGACTCAGAGGTGAAGAGGTCAGCTCAATAGCAGCAGTAGTCAATGGTGATCCTCTGGGTTTCGTTTCCACGCCGACTATGTTTAGATTTAATTGATTTGAACTAGGTAGTTCAGTAAAAGAGTAATCAATCTAATCCATTACAACTCAGCTTGTGTCCCCGGAGAAAAGCTATGTGCAACCACTACAAATAACCACTGCACAAAGCCAATATTCAGCTGTGATTATTGTTGTTATAGGTTTCTATTTCTACAATCACATTTATGGTTTACCAGTTTTACATCTGAATATCATTCTAATTGAATGAATGTGTGTTTTATATTTTTAGGTTTTCTCAATTGCAGTGAGTGCCATTGCATTTTTCTAAAATATATATATACTGTATATACACATTATATGCAGCAGTACAACCACAAAGTTACTGATTCAATAATTGATTACCATTGATGGTGTTGCGGTGTGGGGGTGGTGTAAGTAGAGTAAAGCACTGCCATATTAGGAGAAAATGGTAAATAAACTTGATAAAATTAAGGGAAAAACAGAGAGAGTTATCTATCTTATAATAAATGATTATTATAAATAAACAAATGATTGGCCAAACAAAACTCGTGCGAAGAACAATCTACATTTATCGTAGGTCAAGTAAGTAGTATTTTTTGTGTATGTATGTATTATATATGAGGACCCACTTTTCAAAAGGTGTATTATTATTATTATTGTTCACAATATAAATCATGTCTACACTAGAAAAGTGTATATATATCAACTGGCTCCCCAGTCGATACCCTCTGGCCCCTACATTTACTTTATAACAATAAGTTATATTGAACACTGGCCCATCAACAATATTTTCATTATAATAGTACATTTGATAATATATAGGCTTGTCTATAGGTGTGTGCATATTTATTGTTATTTATATTTTGCATCACGTTTTTGAAGAAAACACTTAACTTTGAAATGGTGTGCAATATCATCCTTAATATTTTTAATTGCAACATCATAATGGACTATCAAGATTTAATTGAAATTTCAAAGCATGCATACATTTGATGATGTGATCAGTTTAACCCCAATGTATTATCATTATTATTAATATATTGTCACTGGGCCACTTACTCTATTTTAGAGTAAGTGTAGGGCCAAAGGGCATCGACTGGAAGGCCGCATGTGGCCCGCGGGCCGCGGGTTTAGAGAGCTAAACCCATACTAGTGGGGTTTTGGCTCCCCCTTGTGGTCATACTCAGTCATCACAAGCATGGTCAGAAGTAATATGCGGTTTTAAACGACAATAAAATGAACTTCTCTTCTCAACGAAGAAAAAAGCAGTTGAAACACAAAGCGAGCAGAAGCTTTAGCTCGACTCAGTGCTGTTTAAATGCACTCACACAATCACACTGGGCTGTATTCAGTGCGGCGTTGGCTGCTTACAAAGCGTAGCTTTTAAAGGCAGACAATTAACAAAGCACAATTAGCCGGTGTCACTTGCAATAGAGAGGGAGAATCAGTCTTTTGGTGACTGAGTAATAAATCCATGATCACGCAAATCTGCTGCTGCAACCCCCCCAGCTAACGTTAGCATCTGAGCTAAGTGTTCTCGTCGCTCTCCGTGTGCTAAATTCACTGTCATTGTAAAAACATATTATTTCCGAACGCACAACAGTCCACACTCACATTTAAGCTCATAACTAATTGATTTTATGTCCATTTTCTGTGTCAAATTTAACTTACCAGTCGGTGTAGTATTACAGCTCCGGATCAATGACGTTTTGTGTTACAGTAAAACCGGCTCGTGACGGATTTTTTGTGTGACTTTAGTTCCAACTTGATTTTATTTCCCCCCCTTGTTATATACTATTTATTTATGTTGTTGAAAGTTATAAACGGGAAGAACATTGACGTAGGTAATTAATATGTGCTGACAAATATAAAAGCACAAACATAGAAACAATCCAGGACCATTCCATCCCGGTCGCATGCTGTTTCACCTTCTCCCCTCCGGTCGGCGCTACAGGACTCTTTATGCCAGCACAACTGAATTGTAAATACACCGTGTACAAATGTATTTATTATGTATTTAAATTGTTCCCTGCCGTTGGCCAGTAAAGCGGATTCTGACAAAAATAGTTAAAACCTTAAACAAGAGATTAAATAAATTATATTACGCACATCTCTAGGTCGGGCAATCTGATTTTTGAATGAATTTACTGAGCCAGATATTAAGGCTAGCTGCCTGTTGCTGACCACTGCTTTAAGAGAACAGCCAGATCTGTTGGTGGTGATGAATATGACGCTTAGTTGGTAGTACGGAGCCCAAAGTGTGCTATGAAAATATCCCTCACACTATTACACAGCCTGAACTGTTCAGAGAAGGCTGAATGGATCCATGATCTAAAAGATTTTGAACCTATCATCCAATTCTCCCACTCAATTTGCTTCTCCACTCTGCTGCTCAGTTTGGACATTAACAGGTTGTCTTGATTGTGTGTATATGCTTTATTTTGAGCTCCTGCCATGTGAGTGGCTGATTAGATATTTGCATGAATGAGCACTTAAACAGTACTGAATAAAGGGGCTACTGAACTCACTTGACACTTTATTTTGTACACTGAAATCACGACCATTCAAGAACAACCCCAAAGGACCAATATCATTAAAAGACTTTACAAAGAGTGCTGGTCGTTTTATTTAACATGAAAACAAGTTTAAACCACAATACCAAACATAGAAAAATAGTTTATATCGCTAAAGTAATGACTGGAGATTGTAAATTAGAAAATCTAAAAACTGTTGGTTAACAAGTCTCTCAGCTCTCTGATGGTGGGGGAGCAGCGCTGCGCACAGCCTTGGCCAGGGCTTGTTGGATGACAGGGTACAGTTTATAACATCCCTCAATGCAGGTCCGAACCCCTGCTGTCAGAGTCTCTTCACTCATTTCTCCATCTGACTGCAGTCCAGAAATCTGGTTCAGGCTGGGGAGGAACGCAACAGTCAGACTGCCCTGGTTCTCGCCGCTGACAGAGCTGCAGGTGTTTTGCTCGTCGTAAGACGGGTCAACCACATAAGAGACTCCGTCCTGGCAGACGGAGCAACCGAGCACCAGGTCGTACATTTCGATCCCTGCGTCTGCGAGAGCAAGGGAAGCACATGTGACTGCGTGGGCCAGAACCGAGCCGCTGTTTTCCAGAACCATCACGTTGACCTCAATCTGAGAGCGGGGGTATTTGTGGAGGCACACCGCCGGCTGCAGACTCTCCAGTAGCATCAGAGAGAAGTCCTTGTCCTGGCTCCCCTGAATCCAGGAGCCCCTCTCCGGGCAGGAGAATGGTGCAAAACGCATGTCAGTTGTCAATCTGGATAAATAGAGAAAGATAAAGTTTTATTATTTATATAAATTCTTTCTACAGCAGATACAAATGCAAATTTATGGTAAAAAGTAGTGATTCTAGTGTCCAATACTGAGATCAGTCCACCAAAGTCTTGACTAAATAGCAATTTTCATCACATTTGTGCTGATGCATTTACCACCGAGCCATTTTTAAAAACAATGCTGTTTAAGTAAAATGTTGTTACTGCTTTTATTTACTGTTTTACAGCCTGTGTTTAGTAAACCACTTATAAGATATGTAGGGTGTGTCAATGCCAATGTCATTTTAAGTTACAGTAAATGTTTAATCTGCCATCATCTTCTATTCACAATCAAAAACAATACAAAAAGAATGGGTTTGGTGACATTGTGAAGTAGCATGAAAGTTGTCGTCTTCCTTTTTTTTTTTATCTCATTCTATTCCCATTTTACATTTTATTGCTTGTTCTAATCCAGTTTGTGTTTGTCAGATGTCAACCTATGGTGCAATAGGGGATGGAGTGGTTCAGTGGTTAAGACCCTGTGTGCAAAAGACTTCATGGTCGCAAGAGTGGCAGGTTGTACTCAATTCCCTTGTCAGTCGCTTTGGATAAACGCGTCTGCTAAATGACATGTGACATGTCATGTAATGTAACCTTTGACCCCGCTACTGCTGAGACAAGCCAATTTCCCCGGCGTGGGATCAATAAAGTCTCATCTAATCTAATTTACAACCCGGTTATAAGGAAGTTTGCATAATAAAGCGACCAATGAAGTGTATATTTAGAAAAATAAACACAATATGAGAAATCGTTGACGGTTCCGGTGTCATAGCGGCTATGACTCCAACGCTCTTCCGATATGGTGATTAATAGTAAATAGACATTTTAAATACCTTCCGTTTTTCATATCGGTCTCATCTTTCCGCTCGGTTTCTTTGGGACCATACACGCAGCACATCAGCTTGGTGTTTCCAGCTTCGATGTACGCAGAGCCTTTAGCCTGGCTCACCAGTCCGCACCGGACAAACACGGGCCGGACGTCCACTTGGTCCCGCTGCCGACCGTCCGCTCTAGGGCCGCGAGGCGGCACAGTGACCGCGGGCTTAGTCGCATACAAGAGCGGGCTCTGGGACACTTCTGGGCCGCGTACACGTTTGGTGTCAGTCGGCATGGTTATGGAGCAACGAGACGAGCGGGTTTCAAAACAGCAGCAGAAGAAGCGTGTGTCCTGACCAGGTCCTGCGCGAAATATGTTCCCACTAAAGCACAGCGGACAGAGAATAGTTCCGCCGAAGGAAAGCGATGCTTTTCTTCTTTTTTGAGGTTTTATTCATTGATATCGATGCTGGCTCAGAGTACTTTATTTTCTGTTCATCTGTTAATTGTTGTTTAGGGTTGTGAGAATTTGTGTTACTGTGAGAACGTGATCTGTTATTGCTTTTAAAATTTAAAGTAAACTTTTTTGAGTTACACTCAATATGTGTTTTATTTATTGACATATAGAGGTTTGTTGTTTCCTTTATATTATCATTTTTAAATCAGTGTAACCTGCTTGAGTGGCTCAAATTAAGATGTTTAATTTTAATATAATAGTTTGGCAAACTAGGGACCCCCAAACAGCATCTTGCATATAGACATAAACATTGATGCTCAAACGATAACATGTACAAATTTATCCTGAAAAATACTATAAAATAAGTATTACAAATATTTTCACAAACGTATTTATTTTTATTTTTATTTATTTTCAAACTAACGTCTACTGACACCACGTCGTTCCCATTGCATCAGCCAAGCCGGGTAAGGGCACTGATGTGGCGGGCTCGGCCGTGATTGACAGCTCGCCTGTCCAATAGAGTTCGAGCTTTTCTGATGCGACGGAACTGCGGGCCAATTAACAGCCGGCTTGGGCGTGTTCATCAGCGTTGCGCTTCCCTTCTGGTCCAGCGGCGTGGAGTGAAAGCACTGTGTTTGGGAGCAGTCTCCGTTTCATTCTGCGTCAAGAGCGACTTCTGTGAGTATTATCGCCGTTTAAATTAAACAGCAGTTGCCTTACGATTAAATTAAACTGGTTTTCTGTCAGCGCAGTGTAGTGAAAGCTGTCTCTTTGTGTTGGACATAGAGGAGTAGCATGGCTGGCTAACTTTTAGCTTGCTAACGTCAGTTTGTCAAGCTAATGTCTCTGACAACACAGCAGTTTACAAACCACCATTTCACCGTCTGATAAAGTGACATCACGGGGGTTTTGGAGCACATTTAAGGGTGTGATGTTGTCCGACATGACAGGAACTATTTTCTGATGAATGTTTCTGATCTATGGGCCTTTATTTACATCACAATTGCAAGTGTTGAGGAGGAGATTACCCATCTGACTCCTGTAATATGCATTGTTTGTTGGAAAGGGAGTCTCTTCCTAATTTGAATTTTTATTTTATGGATATAACAATAATAATAATAATAATAATTGCAACATTACCCCTGCTTAATTTCAATTATTAGTATGATCCTGAAAGGAGAACAATTTTGTAATTTTATGGAAATGAAAATGAACATACAGACCTAGTGATTTATTAACCTGTGCTACTAAAGGAGCGCATGATTTTAGATTTTTGTTATTATGATGCCTGTCCAGATTTCTGCTGGCTGGTCTTTCCAGCTCAATGCTCCCTTCTGGAAAGGGTAACCAGAACAAGTACGGCGGGCACAACTCGACTGTCTTTCTGAAGGTTTATTCCACATACACAGTTAAGCAGCAGTTAAGTTAAGTTGAAGTTAGTTAGACAGCATCTTGTTAGCTACTAAGTACAGTCAGTTAGTCAGTCAGTTAGACAGTCAGTTAGGTTGTAAAACCGACAAGTCGTACAAGTTCTAATGATAGATAGATTTACAAAGGCGCATACAAAGGCAATATATAACAAAACATGGCTTTGACGATGCACCTTAAAGGCACTTTAAAGGCAACAGTGCTTTGATGCCAGTTACAACAATGAACAGATAAATAGAATGAAAGACAAATAGCTTTGCCTGCTAGAAAGTTCTACAATGCCTTATTTTTAACTTCAAGAAGTTCACCAATTCCAGGTTTTCTAAATGTCGATCGAAAGTTTTCAAGGTTTTCTCACATTTTATCGAGATAATAATCAACAGATTAATAGATTATGGGGAAAAAAATTAGTTGCAGTCCTAATTTGTTCTTATTACAACATTTGTATATCATTACAACATTCTGATTATCTATCCATAGGCACTGAGAAAATGTGCCATGTAAATATAGACGATCATGAAGCTAGAAGTTGACAAACTTGTTTATGCGTAATGTAAAAACACTAATATTTGTGCAGTGTAAACCCCCTCTGACATTTCTGCCCTTTTTTGTGCCTTTACAATACGGTAGTTCTATTAAATATTCTCTTCTTCACACAGGCTGAAATTTCCATCCCATCACTTAAATGACTCTACTTCCTCTGGTTGTCAACAGGGTTTGGTAGTCAGGATGGGGACAGTGGCTGTTTACTGGCCGCCTATTGGCCCCAGAGAGCTGTATGTGCCAGCTGTGTTGTTTCCTTTGTCAGCTAGTCCACAAATGAGTGTATGATGGGTATTTGCCTTTAACAATTATATGGTTTATCTTGTTTTGTGGTTAGACTGCCTGGTTATGGTCCAAACAATATGATGAAATGAATTTAAATAAATTAAATCACGCAGATCATTGTTTTTAATTGGTATCCGATCTATGAGTGGGTAATATTCCGAACTTCTTTTAAGTCCAGTGTTGCCCAAACTTGTGCCATTGTTGCCCAACATTTCCCAAATATTCATTGTGACAAAAGCAAATTGGCATAAAATATATTTCTGACATTTTCTACTTTGTAGATTGTTCTTTCTCTCTCCACACCCAGATTGATTTTAATGATTTTAACAGGCTGTACACTGAGAGGTGAAATGCTGCTCTTTGTTTGAAATTCTTTTTCTATCACAGTTCTCAGCTCCTCAGTCTCTGCCTCTTCTTCATAACAGTTCAAAGTTCTTCAACGCAAGTTCTCCATTCAACTGGTTTCTCGTCTCCTCAGCCTCTTCCTTTTCCTCCTCTTCTTCTTCTTTTTCTTCTTCTTGTTCTTCTAATAATATCCGACCGGGTGTACACTGTGAGGTGCTTCTTCATTTTTACAAAGGCCACTTGGTGCTGTGGAGAGACTGTCCACAGAAACTAGTATCCTTTGTGTGTGTCCTGTGATCTTTCTGTGATGCCACAAAATGGCCTTCTTCTTCTTCTAATAATAATTTCTGGCAAAGGAAAGCTTTGAGAACTGTGGATTAGAATCCAAAAGGCTTATGGAACAAGGAAAGAATGAGGATGGAGAGGAGGAGAAGAACTGTGAATAAGAACTTAAATCTGGGATTGATTCATGTAGATATTGATTAATCATTGCAGCCCTATTTTTGAACAGCAACCTTGAGGAACTCCACACAAAGCCAAATCAGCACTGCATCACTGATGCAATACTGCACTGATATGACAGTATGCTGTCGGTGGGAACTCAAACTGACTGTCAGGTTGATTATAGTGCACTGCAGCACCTAAAGCCCCAGGATTCCTGAGCTGATCTTAGTTTATGAGGAAAAAAACCCAAAGCCCAAATCTACGAAGAGAGCCGGTTCAGACATGTACAGCATACAAACTGAATTGGTGATTGGACAAGGGTCGACATATGGCTCAGACAATACTTTATAGCGGTCTTATTTATTTTAATACATTTGTAAATTGAATATCTGCTGGTTTAGGCTGTTAGAGTCTAACCTTGGTTGTTGGAAAAATGCAATTGAATCATTTTCCCCCACTATTTTGACACTGATTAGAAGTCCTGTCTTCTTAAACATGTTAATTCACAACTACTAGTACTAGTTTTCTTTGATGTGTGCTTTCCCCTCATTTTTTGCCTCTGTGTTGGAACTAAGCTGACCTTGGGGCAATAGCTCACCTACAGTAAAAGCCT